>NC_133325.1:33365548-33665548 GCF_042186555.1 Aquarana catesbeiana | reverse complement strand
ACCTTTGTATGTATTTTGATAACTTAAAATATAACTAAAAGCAAAACTTTTTTTGGGATAGAGTGGAGATGGATTAGAACCCCCGTCAGGTTTTTTTTTTAGCTGTCAGTGACCCCATTAGGGTGATTCACCCTCTATATCCTGTTTAGGCTGGGTTTCCACTATTGCGACCTGAAAGTCGCGCAATTTTGCTGCGATTTTGATGCGACTTGAAGCAATGCCTGTGTATTCTTGAGGTCTATGGACCTCAAGTCGCATCAAAGTGGGACCAAAGTAGTGCAGGGACTACTTTGAAGTCGCTGCGACTTGCAGTCGCACAGATATTAACGGTACTCATTGGAAATCATGGGGCACGACTTGTCATGTGACTTTGCAGTCCCAAGTCGCAGGACAAGTCGAACTAGTGGAAACCGAGCCTTACCGTTATCACTGAGAGTGAAGGTGAAAGAAAATCCCAAATTGTGGGTTGTCCCCAGGACACTAGTTCTGGTGACCACCGGGGATTCCCTCACTTTGGAGGGATTTCCTCTGACTTCCTGTTTTGGCTATGGGACAGGAAGTGAAGGGAAATCTGGGGCAGGGTGAGACACAAAAACTGAGACGGATGACTGTCCCTTACTTTACCCAAGATAATAAAAAAAAAAAGTTTTTGCCTTCCGTTCTATCCTAAGTAACAGGTATTGGCAAATAAACAGTCCCATAGTGGAGATGTAAGGTTTGCTCTGCTCCATTAGTGGTGTGCAGGGACAAGAGCCGAAGTGCTTAAATAATACACCAAATAAATCATTTTTATTTTAATTAGAACTAAAAGAAAAACTTGTTTTTTTCATTTTTGGAAAGAGTAAGTGAGGATTATAACCTGTCAGGTTTTTTTTTTTCTGTGTCCCATTGGGACACAAGAAGTGAGAGGAAATCCCTCCAAAGCAAGGGATTGCCTGATTGTCACTAGAACTAGTGTCTCCATTGAGTTTTCCCTTCAAAGCGAGGGAATCCCTGGTTGTCACCAGAACTAGTGTCTCCATTGGGGAGAGTTCCCTGCACTTCCTGTCCCGTAACTAAAACAGGAAGTGAGAGGAAATCCCTTCAAAGTTAGAGAATCCCAGAACTAGTGTTTCCATTGCGATTTCCCTTCACTTCCTGTCCCATAGCATAACAGGAAGTGAGAGGAAATCCCTTCAAAGCAAGGGAGTCCCTGGTTGTCACCAGAACTAGTGTCTCCATTGGGGAGTTTTCCTTCACTTCATGTCCCATAACCAAACTAGGAAGTGAGAGCAAATTTCTCCAAAGCGAGGGAATCCTTGGTTGTCACCAGACCTGGTATCTCCATTGGGGGGGATTTCCTTTCAATTCTTGTCCCAAAACCAAACTAGGAAGTGAGAGGAAAACCCTCCAAATCGAGGAAATCCATGGTTGTCGCCAGAACTAGTGTCTCAATTGGGCAGATTTCCCTTCACTTCATGTCCCATAACCAAATTAGGAAGTGAGAGAAAATCCCTCCAAAGCGAGGAAATCCTTGGTTGTCACCAGAACTAGTGTCTCCATTGGGGAGATTTCCCTTCACTTCCTGTCCCATAAACAAACTAGCAAGCGAGATGAAATCCCTCCAAGGTTAGGGAATCCCTTGTTGTCACCAGAACTAGTATCTCCATTGAGGAGATTTCCCTGCACTTTCTGTCCCATAACCAAAACAGGAAGTGAGAGGAAATTCCTTTGAAGTGAGAGAATCCCTGGTTGTCACCAGAACTAGTGTCTCCATTGAGCTTTCCCTTCACTTCCTGTCCCATAGCATAACAGGAAGTGAGAGGAAATCCCTTCAAAGCAAGGGAATCCCTGGTTATCACCAGAACTAGTGTCTCCATTGGGGAGTTTTCCTTCACTTCATGTCCCATAACCAAACTAGGAAGTGAAAGGAAATCCCTCCAAAGCGAGGAAATCCTTGGTTGTCACCAGACCTAGTATCTCAATTGGGGGGAATTTCCTTTCACTTCTTTTCCCAAAACCAAACTAGGAAGTGAGAGGAAATCCCTCCAAAGCGAGGAAATCCTTTGTTGCCACCAGACCTAGTATCTCCATTGGGGGGAATTTCCTTTCACTTCTTGTCCCATAACCAAACTAGGAGGTGAGAGGAAATCCCTCCAAAGCGAGGAAATCCTTGGTTGTCACCAGACCTAGTATCTCCATTGGGGGGGAATTTCCTTTCACTTCTTGTCCCATAACCAAACTAGGAGGTGACAGGAAATCCCTCCAAAGCGAGGAAATCCTTGGTTGTCACCAGACCTAGTATCTCCATTTGGGGAATTTCCTTTTACTTCTTGTCCCATAACCAAACTAGGAAGTGAGAGGAAATCCCTCTAAAGTGAGGGAATCCCTGGTTGTTGCCAGAACTAGTGCCCCCCACCATTGGAATATCTCCCCTCTATTCCTGTTCTGGGGACAACCCAAAAGTGGTTCTAATCCCTCTCCACTCTACCCAAAGCTTAGTCATACTTTGATTCATAAATTAAACATTTCCAGCTGATTCATAAAGCACAGTCATTGTGTAGTAGCTCCTCGGTCTCTTCATAGAGCAGTCATTGTGTAATAGCTCCTCGGTCTCTTCATAAAGCACAGTCATTGTGTAGTAGCTCCTCAGTCTCTTCATGGAGCACAGTCATTGTGTAGTAGCTCCTAAGTCTCTTCATGGAGCACAGTCATTGTGTAGTAGCTCCTCAGTCTCTTCATGGAGCACAGTCATTGTGTAGTAGCTCCTCAGTCTCTTCATAGAGCACAATCATTGTGTAGTAGCTCCTCGGTCTCTTCATGGAGCACAGTCATTGTGTAGTAGCTCCTCAGTCTCTTCATGGAGCACAGTCATTGTGTAGTAGCTCCTCAGTCTCTTCATGGAGCACAGTCATTGTGTAGTAGCTCCTAAGTCTCTTCATGGAGCACAGTCATTGTGTAGTAGCTCCTCAGTCTCTTCTCCTCTGTCGCTGAGCTGTAAAGTGCAGTTGAACTCTTCCTGGAAGGCTTGTAGGAATGGTGGGATGACCTCTTCCACACTGACGTCTCTTCCCAACTCGGTGCTCAGAGAGGTGACCCCCTTCCCCTCGATCCCGCACGGCACGATGTGGTTGAACCATGTCAGGTTGGTGTTGCAGTTCAGGGCTAATCCATGGGAGGTGATATGGTGAGAGCAATGGACCCCTGCCGGAGGGAGATGGAATCAGCAACTTCACCAAAATAACACACAGGTGCAAAAGTACAGTAGGTGACAACGGGACAATATGGACACAAATGTTGTTTTAGTTTAGGATGGAGTGTGGAAGGTTAGAATCCCTGGCAGGTGATTTATAGCTGTCTATGGGGTCCATTCACTAACGTTTACTACATGCGATAGCGCAGTCATGTGACTAATGTGCATAAATTATTGCATGCGCTAAACGAAGTCCAATTCACAAAAAAATAAAAGATAACGATTATGCGGTATTTACTGCAAAATGGAAAACGTGCCGGTAAATATAGTGTAAAAACCATGCAATGAGCTCCATTAAGTCCATTTCACAAACGGAACAGAGTAAAAAAAAAACATGCAATATTTATCACCAGGGTTTTGCTGGCGGTATCACATGCGGTATTTGTCAAAAAACAGTGTGGGACACCCCCCCAAAATCCATACCAGACCCTTATCCAAACATGCAGCCCGGCAGGTAAGGAAAGCACCTTGTTCCAAGGGCCTCTTCCCTACAACCCTGGGCTGTGGTTATCGGGGTCTGCGGACGGGGGGCTTATCAGAATCTGGAAGCCCCCTTTAACAAGGATCAGACCACCCCCCCCCCCCCCCCCCACCAAAAAAGTGTAAAAGTGAATAAAGACAGGAGCCAGTTTTTCACAAGTCCTTTATTAGGTAAAAAAACCAACAATGTCCCCAGATGTAGATCCATCATTGCATGCTGGGTCTGTGACATCACAGGGGGGCGGTGCCACCAGGTGATGTTGCCGGGTGGCCTCGCCCCTTACCTATTTAGGAACTGTCACGCGGCAGAGCAGGACGACCGCAGCGTTTGTCGGGAGTGGAACTTTTTTTTTTTTCCCGGGTCCGGCGGTGTGATTGGCGATGGATCTACATCAGGGGATATTTTTTTATTTTTAATAGAGGAATTGTCAAAAACTGTGTGTTTATTTTCTTTTTGACACTTTTTTTTGGTGACTGGGTAGGGGTACAATGTACCCCATACTCATTCACATAGAGAAGGGGGATGGGATCTGGGGGGGCCCCTTGTTAAAGGGGGCTTCCAGATTCTGATAAGCCTCCCGCCCGCAGATTCCAACAACCACCGGCCACGGTTGTGGGGACAGGGCATCCCCACCCATGTTGAGGGCACGTGCCCTGGTAAGGTTCAAGAGGGGGCACTCGCTCGTCACCCCCCCCCCCCATTTCTGTCCTGCCGGGCTGCATGCTCAGATAAGGGTCTGTCATGGATTCTGGGGGGGGACCCCAAGCTGTATTTTTTATTTTGGCATGGGGTTCCCCTCAAAATCCATACCAGACCTGAAGGGTGTGGTATGCATGGGGGGGGGACCCCACACTGTTTTATTTTTCATAATTTTTAATTGCTGGCATGTTTTTTTTATACATTCAGCAGACAGCTGACGGGTCGTTCATTGATAAGGACGCGGCGATCGGCTTCCTGGCCTGCTCTTTAGCAACCAGCTCAATGCGATAAATTACCACTAAATCGAACAAACACCGCATTCAGTATTTATCGCTAAATTCTTTGTGAATTGTACTTTCAAAACTGATTTACTGCGAGCGCTATTTTACTGCATTATTTTGGCCGTTATTTAACTCTTAGTGAATTGACCCCTAGATCTCTGCTGGGGAGATTCTCCCTCTCTATTTGGGAGTTGTAGTCCCCTCATATAATATACAAGACATGCTGGGAGTTGTAGTCCTCATTTAAAATAGAGGACATGCCGGGCATTGTAGTCCTATCATATAATATAAAGGACATGTTGGGAGTTGTAGTCCCCTCATAAAATATACAGGACATGCTGGGCATTGTAGTCCTTTCATATATTATACAGGACCTGCTGGGAGTTGTAGCCCCCTCATAAAATATACAGGACATGCTGGAAGTTGTAGTCCTCTCATATAATATATAGGACATGCTGGGTGTTGTAGTCCCCTCATATAATACACAGGACATGCTGGGAGTTGTAGTCCCCTCATATAATATACAAGACATGTTGGAAGTTGTATTCCCCTCATATAATATACAGGACATGCTGGGAGTTGTAGTCCTCATTTAAAATACAGGATATGCTGGGCATTGTAGTCCTATCATATAATATAAAGGACATGCTGGGAGTTGTAGTCCCCTCATATAATATACAGGACATGCTGGGAGTTGTAGTCCTCATGTAATACACAGGATATGCTGGGAGTTTTAGTCCTCATATAAAACACAGGACATGCTGGGAGTTGTAGTCCTCATGTAATACACAGGACATGTTGGGAGTTGTAGTCCCCTCATATAATACACAGGCCATGCTGGGAGTTGTAGTCCCCTCATATAATACACAGGACATGCTGGGAGTTGTAGTCCTCATGTAATACACAGGACATGCTGGGAGTTGTAGTCCCCTCATATAATACACAGGACATGCTGGGAGTTGTAGTCCCTTCATATAATACACAGGACATGCTGGGAGTTGTAGTCCCCTCATATAATACACAGGACATGCTGGGAGTTGTAGTCCCCTCATATAATACACAGGACATGCTGGGAGTTGTAGTCCCCTCATATAATACACAGGACATGCTGGGAGTTGTAGTCCCTTCATATAATACACAGGACATGCTGGGAGTTGTAGTCCCCTCATATAATACACAGGACATGCTGGGAGTTGTAGTCCCCTCATATAATACACAGGACATGCTGGGAGTTGTAGTCCCCTCATATAATACACAGGACATGCTGGGAGTTGTAGTCCCTTCATATAATACACAGGACATGCTGGGAGTTGTAGTCCTCATATAATACACAGAGTACAGGCAGAGGTCATTCCTCACCTATGGCGCAGATCTTCCTCTCTCCCACCCACACTCCGGTCTCCTCAGCCCGCTCCCCGGTCACTCCCAGTCCCCGGCACAGGCCTATGGCCGCCCCCTCCAGGCCGCACACGTATCTCCGGAGGCCCCGGTGCAGGCGGCGGAGGCTGAGGACCGGGTAACACACCAGCTGTCCGGGGCCATGGAAGGTGATGAGGCCCCCGCGGTCCGTCCGCTGGAAGTCCGCTCCCAGGGCCCGGAGCCTGGCCTCCTCCTCCTCCGAGTACCGGCTCTGCCGGACCCCCACCGTGTACACCGGCCTGTGCTCCAACAACAGCAGCCGGTCCTCCCCCCGCTCCGCGCACAGGCGGGCGCTCCGGGCCTGGGCCCGCACAGCCTCGGGGTAGGACAGCAAACCCAGCCGCAGGACGCGCAGCATCGGCCGGCCCGCCGAGTGCGACATACCGGGGATCGGCCGCGGCCTGCTGGAGGGGGCGGGGACGTCTGGTGTGGGTCACAGGCTGGAGGACTGCAAGTCCCAGCCAGGACTAATGAGGCACCACAAGTCCCAGCCAGGACTAATGAGGCACCACAAGTCCCAGCCAGGACTAATGAGACACTACAACTCCCAGCTAGGCCTTATAAAGCACCACAAGTCCCAGCTAGGCTCAAAAAGCACCACAAGTCCCAGCCAGGACTACTGAGGCACCACAAGTCCCAGCTATCCCCTATAAGGCACCACAAGTCCCACCAAGAACTAATGAGGCACTACAACTCCCAGCTAGGCCTTATGAGGCACCACAAATCCCAACCAGGACTAATGAGGCACCACAACTCCCAACCAGGTCCACTGAGGCACAAAAGTCCCAACCAGGGCCAGTGAGGCACTACAAGTTCCAACCGGGCCTAATGATTAGCCACAAATCCTAAACCGGTCCCAGTGAGGAATGGTGGGCTGCCTGGGACAGGGTTAGTATGGTGGGCTGACTGGGACCAGAGGCAGGGTTAGCATGGTTTTCTTCCGGAGATGTTTTTTTTTTTCTTTTTTAAAGATATTTTTTAGCATTTTCTTAACAAACATACAGTACATACATACACACAAAAAAAAAAACTCACACAAAGTACAGAATGCTCCTATTCCAGCTTATAACAAAGGGGATTGTGCATCATAGACGCTATACTAGGCAGTGCAGAAATACGTCCTATATGGGTAGCAATCTTGGGAGGTAAGTATAATGCCGTGTACACACGGGCGGACTTTTCGACCGGACTGGTCCGACGGAACAAATCCGTCGGACAATCCGACCGTATGTGGGCTTCAGCTGACCTTTTCTGTCGAAAATCAGACAGACTTTAGATTTGGATTTGGAACATGTTTTAAATCTTTCCGACGGACCCGAGTCCGGTCGAAAAATCCGTTCGTCTGTATGCTAGTCCGATGGACGAAAGCCGACGCTAGGGTAGCTATTGGCTACTGGCTATGAACTTCCTTATTTTATTCCGGTCGTACAACATTACGTTCGAATCCGTCGGACTTTGGTGTGATCGTGTGTAGGCAAGTCCGATTCGTTGGAACTCCGTCGAAAAGTCCTTCGGAGTTCCGTCCGACCAAAAGTCCGGTCGTGTGTACATGGCATAATAGTTCCAAACATTATAACCATGGCAAAGTTCAGCGTAGTAATACAATACAGAATTCACAGTAAAATCTTCAATTATGGCAGTATGGGGGAGAGGGTCAGAGGACTAGCTAGCCATCTGCCCCAGATTTCGTGGAATGTTTTTTTTCCTCTTTCGGATATCGCAGGTAAGCTTGTACAGAGGCAGGGACTCATTAACCAGTTTTAACCAGAAATTCAGAGTTCCCTTCCATGTCAGTAAAAGGGACTTCTTTGCATTAAAAATAGAGGATACAAAGCAGTCTCTTGACCTGAGAGGGAATAGTGAGGTCGCCAAAGATTCCCAGAAGACAATTCTTGGGGTTGACTATATTAGGGAAACCCAGTGCTGATGAGATGAAGGAGCCTATGTTCACCCAGAAATGTACTATGGGACAGGTCCAAAAGCAATGGAGGAAAAAAAGCTGTTTTCCACATCAGCAGAGGGGAATATTCCCATTTTGTGCATTCTAGCCGGGTCGAGGTGTGAATGATGAAAGATTTTAATTTGGATTACCCTGTCCCTGGAATAAATAATAGAGGTCTTAAATGTGTCACAGAATTCAGACCAGTCTTCTTCTGTAATAGGGACATCTAGGGAGTCCCATTCCTTTTATGCTGTCTTAAATCTAGGGTTGGTGTTTGTCACGAGGGCCGAGTAATAAGTGGAAATGAGTTTTGTCTGGTCCGGGAATCTCAGGAGTTTTTCCAGGTCAGGCATCCTGAGAGGACTGTCCAGGGAACCAAACTGTGCTTGTACTGCATGTCTAAGATGGTAATAGTAAAATAGATAGGTATGTGGTAGATCAAAGTCTAAACACATCCAAGAGAAGGATTTGAAACCTTGAGGGGTATATATGTGGCATAAGTACTTGATTCCCCTGGACGTCCATCTTTTGGGGTCAGGCATGGAGCATAACTCCTTAAGAGTAGGGTTAAACCACAGTGGACTATTGGGAGAGGCCATCCAGGAGTCAGTGGAAGGCTTCGCTACTACAGTTTGGCACAGGGAGAGGGAGGTACATATAATGGACATGCCTGGTCCAGGTGGTGTGCATCCTTTATATACAATGTTATGGAGAGTCTCAACTGAGGAGACTATAGCTCCTTCAGTAGTGGTACAGACATTAGTAGGGTTGGGGTGGAGCCATTTGTGAATATTAACCAGCTGGGATGCTAGATAGTAAAGGTAGAAGTTAGTGAAAGCCAAGCCAGCCATGTGGGATGGGAGGCGTAGTGTCTCCAGTGCAACTCTAGGGGGTCGACCATTTCAGAGAAACGCAGTACAAATAGAGTCAATACTTTTAAAAATGGGTTCGGGAATTTTACAAGGAATTAGCCACGACATACAGTAATTTAGGCAAGTAAATCATCTTGAGGATATTGGCTCTTTCCATGAGGTCTAGGGGCAAATCCTTCCACTGTTTGGTTTGTGTTTGTAATTGGAGCAGTAAGGGGCATAGGTTATTGGTTACGTATAAGGATAATGGCAATTGAATTGTGACTCCTAAGTACCTGAAGGAGGTGGCGACTTTTAGCTTAGAGTCCAATCGAATCTCCGATATTGTAGCTTGGTCTAGGGGAAAAAGGATTAATTTGTCCCAATTCACTCAGAATCCGGAAAAGTCACCAAATGTGTTAATTTCAGCTAAGAGGTTGGTGAGGGAGTCATGGGGATCTGCTAGGTAAACTAGGGTATCATCTGGATATAGGGATATCCGCTCCTCTATATCATTTATGGGGAAGCCTTTATTTGATGTAGAGCTACGGATCCGTACAGCAAGGGGTTCCATAGCCAGAGCAAAAAAAAGGGGGGATAAAGGACATTCCTGCCTTGTGCCTCTGATGATTGGGAATGTCTCAGTGATGTATGCAGGCTAGTGGTAAGTTATAGAGGAGACGCATCCATGCTATGAGTCGGGGCCCGAACCCATATAATTGTAACACCCGAAACAAATAAGGCCATTCCACACTGTTAAAAGCTTTGCAGGTGTCCAGGGACACAACAACACGGGTAGGCGAACAGTCATGAGGGTAAGTCAGGTTGTGGAATAGTCTACGGATATTCATTCTGGTTGAGCGGCCTGGTATGAAGCCCCCTGGTCGCTCCCAACCAATTTCGCAACCACTTTGTTCAGACGATTGGCCAGGACTTTGGCCAGAATTTTGACATCTACATTGATAAGGGATATCGGCCGATAGGAGTCGCATTTAAGGGGATCTTTCTGAGGTTTTAGTATCAAAATGATTAATGCCTCTCTCATTGAGGGAGGAAGTACTCCGTTTTTCAAGGCCTTATTATATGTATTGAGTAGGATAGGGCCTAGGAGGTGCCGAAAGTGTGTATACCATTCAGCTGGAAAACCATTAAAGCCTGGTGTCTTATGGGTCGGTAGCTGCGAAATTGCAAGGGAGAGCTCCTCTATAGAGAGAGGTTCGTCTAGGTCAGCACGGTCTTGGTCCGACAATTGGGGTAGTGCTGTTTGGGTTAAATATTCGTTGAGTTGGGTCTCAGAGTAGTGGGCCCTAGTAGTATAAAGGTCACGGTAGAAAGATAGGAAGGCGTCTGTTATATCCTGAGGGATCTCGCTAATCTTATCCTGAGATATCAGGATCCTAGGGATTGAGATAGGGGTACGGTCAGATCTAGTTAGGTAGATGAGTAGGCGACCGGCCTTATTGCCATGTTCAATGCCAGATCTATACGAGATATGGTGTGGAAGGAGTCAGAGTGGCAGGAGAAGTGGCGCTCATCTGGGTGCTTCCATTGCCATATCTCAGTAAGGTTATACACCTGAGTCCAGTCAACAAATGAGGGATAGGGCCTGCCCCCACCCCTCAAGCGGTCCATGGCAGGGTCAGGTACAGCATTAAAGTCTCCTACGAACAGTAGAGGACCAGCGGATCTAGACCGTAATAAAAGGTACAAGTGAGAGAGTAAATCTGGGGAGAATGGAGGTGGGACATATACATTTCCTAATATAAAGACTGTAAAAACAATACGGAGAGTAATTATAATGAATCTCCCCTCAGGGTCTGTCTTTACCAGCAGAATTTCTGCTGGGAGGGACTTTGCTAGCAAGATAGAGACCCCGCGGGAGTAGTTAGTGTTGGTGGCGTGGTATTGTGTAGCCAGCCAGGAACGTTTAAGGGTCTGTATTGTAGTACTGATTAGGTCTCTTGAAGGCAGATGATATGGGGTTTATATTTTTTTAAATATGAGAATACCAGGGACCGCTTGTGGGGTGAACCCTAACATTCCAAGAAATCAATTTCAACACATTAGCCACAGGAAACTATATCTGGCATAGTAGCATAGGGAGGGCCATAATGAAATGCATCATGACATATATGACATTGCCTATAGTATAACCTGGAATAAAAGTACAGTAGTATCAAATAATAAGCATCCGTAGAAGCATAAAGAACAATAGAGAAAAACCTGAAGGTCCAGTCATTCTGAACAACCAGAGCATGAGAAAATACTGTAGTGAAGAACAACCCCCCACCCTGCTCTACCATCCCAAACATAGTGAGCTTTGGTTCCCTAAACAGAAAAAAACCCTCAGCAACAGTCATGAGAGGTAACAGAAAAACCTGTGACCTCGCCACCTACTTTTATGGGGGAGGTAGCGGGTTCAATGAGGCTCTTAAGTAAGGTGCGGTTGTCCATGATGCAGGATATAGAATTCACCTGTAATATAAGGCACAAACAGTAGCATTCATGTAAGGCACAACATGTGCAAACGTTAGGAAGATCAGGTGTTAGAACAGAACCTCTGCCGGGCCTGCCACAGGAGTAATGCAGGGCAGCTAGTGAAAAGGGGGCAGTACAAGTACAGTCCACAGATTAGCCCCATCATCAGAGATGTAGGTCTTAATCAGAGGATTAAGAAATCCTGTGGGTGTTCCAACAGACATCAGGTAGGATAAGCAGAGAGGTAGGGAGGACTAAAAGGACAGCAGCAAGTGGTCTCAATTGCGGCGTTGTCTGGGTTGTTTTCCAAAGCGAGCGTCTAGGCAGGCCATGGCTACTTTAGGACAGGAGCAGAAGTGGGCTTTACCTTCATAGATGAGTCTCAGTTTTTCAGGGAAGAGCATTGCGTAGGGGAGGCCTTCAGTGCAGAGTCGATCTTTCACCGCCGCAAAGGATATGCGCTGGTGTTGGACTTCTGCTGAGAAATCAGGGTATATGGAGATATTGTTGCCGTTAAACTTGAGTGGCCTTTTTTCTCTGGCAAGACGCAGGATAGTGACTTTGTCCCGAAAATTGAGGAACTGTATATGAAACATGAACATTTAATTGAATTATATCACTTAAAAATGACCTTCTACTAAAATGTCCCATGTGTTTTTGATCAGACTTTCTTTTTAACTGGCTGATGAATAGATTAAAAATGTTTCATGTAAAATCACCACTGCTGCAGACTGGGGTCCCCATCCATTTAGAGAAGGACTGTCCAGCTGATGTAGGAGTGTACCGGAGGCTGCATAGAGACACAGGTGTAATAAAGGTGTATAGGAGCACACTTGAAGATACATACAGGGGTACACAGGGCTTGTTAGGATACATTAGTTGGCATAGAGCTTTCTTGGAGACATAGGGACACACTTGGAGACACTAGATGACATAGGGCTTACTTGAAGACACTAGGTGACATGGGGGTGCAATGGGACACACTTGGAGACACCAGATGACACAGGGCTCACTTGGAGACACATAGGGGTGCTTGAAGACACTAGATAACATGGGAGTGCAATAGGGATACACCTGGAGATACGGAGATTAACGTAGTCATTAGATGACACAGAACTCACTTGGAGACACTAGATGACACAGGGCTTATTTGGAGACATGGGGGTGCATTTAGAGACAGGTGACATGGGGGTGCAATGGGACACACTTGGAGACATTAGATGACACAGGGATGACTTGGAGACCCTAGATAACATGGAGCTGCACTAGGGATCCACCTGGAGACGCGGGAAATCACAGATTCACTAGATGACACCAAACTCAGTTGGAGACACAGGGGTGCACTTGGAGACACTAGATGACACAGGGGTCACTTGGAGACACTAGATGACATAGAGGTGTACTGGGACACACATGGAGACACAGGGTCACATTTGGAATCGCTAAATGACACAGAACTCACTTAGAGACACGGGGATGCACTTGGAGACACTATATGACTTGGAGGTGCACTGGGGTGCATTTGGAGAGAATAGGTGACATGATGGTGCACTGGGACACACTCAAAGACACAGGAACACATTTGGAATCACTAGATAACATTGAACTCACTTGGAGACACTAGATGGAATGGAGGTGTACTGGGACACACATGAAGAAATGGGGTCCCTTTTGGAATTACTAAATGACACAGAACACACTTGGAGACACTATGGGAGAGATTTACTAAAACTGGAGTGCAAAACCTGCATAGAAACCAATCAACTTCCAGGTTTTTATTGTCAAAGCTTTATTGAACAAGCTAAAGTTAGAAGCTGATTGGCTACCATGCACAGCTGCTCCAGTTTTATTAAATCAACCCCTATATCATTTAGAGGTGAACTGGGGTGCATTTGTAGACAATAGGCCACATGGTGGGATGCATTGGGACACACTTGGAGACACAAGGATGCACTTGGAGCCACTAGATGGCACAGGACTCACTTGGAGACATGGGGGTGCGCTTGGAGACACTAGACGGCATTGGGGTGCAGTGAGACACACTTGGAAACACTTGATGGCACAGGGCTCACTTGTGCCTCATTTCCACAGAGCGGATCGGTTCGGTACGGTACGCTATTTTGAGTGTTTCCATTATGAAAGCGCCCCATACAACCGAACCGAACCGCACCATTCTGGGTTCTGCTTCAGATGTGGGGCCATAGAAAATGGTACGGTTCAGTTGGGGTGGAGCTACGATACATTCCACTGATTGGCGGACGTGTGACGCCATGCTAGGCATTTTTTCTAAACCCACGTATGGCCCCTGGTGGTCCAACTTGCATTGGAAATGCTAACATGAATAGGCCGGACCATTCTAAGCCTTCCAAACTGTACCGACCCGAACTGATCCGCTTAGTGGAAACGAGGCATTGGAGACACAGAGGTGCACTTGAAGACACTAGATGACATGGGGGTGCCCTGGAACACACTTGGAAATATGGGGATGCACTTTGAGTAACAAGATTACATGGAACTTACTTGGAGATATGGGTGTGTACTTGGAGACACTAGATGTACTGGAATGCACTTGGAGACACACGGATGCATTTGGAGACACTAAATTGGGGTGTACTAGGTCACACGTAAGAAAACTACATGGGGCAGGGCTCACTTATGCCGCGTACACACGGTCGGAATTTCCGACAACAAATGTTCGATGTGAGCGTGTTGTTGGAAAATCCGACCGTGTGTAGGCTCCATCGGACATTTTCTGTCGGAATTTCTGACAACAAATATTTGAGAGCTGGTTCTGAACTTTCCAGACAACAAAACTTGTTATCGGAAATTCCGAGCGTGTGTACACAATTCCGATGCACAAAATTCCAGGCATGCTCGGAATCAAGCAGCAGAGCTATTGAACTTAATTTTTCTCGGCTCGTCGTACGTCGCCGTGTTCTTGAAGTTCGGAATTTCCGACAACATTTGTTTGTATGCAAGACAAGTTTGAGTCAACATCCGTCGGAAAAAAATCCAGAGTTTTGTTGTCGGAATGTCTGATCGTCTGTAGGCAGCATAAGAGACACAAAGGTGCACTTTAAAAAACACTAGTTGACATTGGGGTGCCTGGGACACACTTGGAGATACGGGGATGCACTTACAGTCATGATGATGATATGGAACTCACTTGGAGACACAGGGGTGTACTTTGAGACACTAGATGGCACAGGGTTTACTTGGAGACACGAGGGGTGCACTAAAGGTCACTAGATCAGGGTTTCTCAACCAGGCTTCCTTTAGAGGTTGCTAGGGGTTCCTTGAGCAACAAGTAGTTTCTGCCTTTTATACAAGTTCCCACTAACACCATTGATCTTTTTAGGTATCTGTAAATGTGGGATTCTGAGACCAAAAAGTTATTTCAAGGGTTCCTCTGTGGGTTGAGAAAAATTGAGACCCACAAAGGTCGAGCAAGGCTGCACTAGATGATTCATGGTGTACTTGGAGACACGGGGCACAGAGGGGCACACTTGGAGATACTGGGTGCACTAGCAGCCACTAGATGACACAGGAACTGGAATCTTTTAAAGTGACACCTACGGACAATTTTGGGCACCGTAGTTTGTTGCCGTTTCATTGGTGCACGCAAATTTAAGGCTTCACATGTTTGGTATCTTTTTAATCAATGCAAACTCGTCTTTTATTGTATACCCGTATTTATCGGCGTATAACACGCACAGGCGTATAACACGCACATTCGTTTTAAGAGGGAAGTTTCAGGAAAAAAACTTACATCAGTCAGTGCCCATCTACAGCCTCACCATTGCCATCAGTGCCCATCTGCAGCCTCGCCATTGCCATCAATGCAGCAGCCTCACCATTGCCATCAGTGCAGCCTGATTGATGTCCATCTGCAGCCTAGAGGGGACAGAGAGAGGGGCGGGACAAGCATCGACAGGTTACATACAGTGAGAATCTCCTATGATAGGCACAACAGTGGTCCAATGGAGGCCCAGGAGACGAGACTTCCTATTACAGAGGCCGCCAAGCAAACAGGAGATTCTCACTGTATATAATCTGATGGCGCTCATCCCGCCCCCCCCCCCCCTCCATGTCCCCTCTGAGGCAGCTAAAATTGAAGTATTGGCGTATAACACGCACACGCTATTTGCACCCGAGTTTCATGGTGAAAAAGTGAGTGTTATACGCCAATAAATACAGTATTTTACAAAAACATTGGATATTATATATTGTTTCTGTGATAAAATTAAATTTAGTATATTTTTTACCGAAAATTTGGGTTGTGCTATTACCATGTTGCAAAAGATTATACAAATATCACCTTTTTTTCACCAGGGTCCTTGCTTTAATATATAATGTTGGGGGTTTTTATCTAATCTTCTGGCCTAAAATCTGCAAAAAAAAAAAAAGGCAAAAGCGGCTTTGCCAGCGAAGGAGATAATGATGTGTGGTCTGCTGGACTTACCCCCTGGCAGGCTTGCTACCCTGGGCTACAGTCTATGTACCCCATACAGAAATCCGACCTAAGATGTACAGTAAATTAGTTTTTAAAGAGAACGTTAGAGATCATCTATTCTCTCCTGTCATGGTGGTGTGCGTTCTGCCAATAGTTATAGTTTGGCAGAAGTAATATCCTCTGAGTCTGTATTGGCTTGGCTTTGTCTTTGTGCCGTCTCTGAAAAACAAAGTACACAAACACAGAAATAGCTGAAAAACAGGATGTTTTCTTACGTCCCGACATCAGCCGGCATGTTCACGAGCGGCGCAATGCTCAGAGAAAGTTCTCCTGACCTTGTTGTGGGATGCAGAATCTGAATACGGGATGTTATGAACCATGATTTAAAGTTCTGTGGCAGTAAACCATAAAATTGTCACACGGCTTTTTTGCTGCATTGCAGTAACTGGCACCGAGTCGTTTATTAAACCTAATCACTAGAAGCTCATAGGAGCTATAACATGTTAATGTGGCTTCAAATGTTTCCAAAAAAAATGGCAGCTTTCAGTACAAGACTCCTTGGTGATCCTGCCATGTAGGTTCATGTTCAGGAACTTCTTGATATGAGGTGACAATGCTCTGTCTCAGTCATCTAATTGTGCTCCTGCATGGCGTTTGCATGTTCTCCCTGGGCTTGTGTGTGTTTCCTGTCACACTCCAAAGACATGCAGGTAGGTTAATTGGCCTTGTTATGTGTCTGTACAGAATCTCACAAAAGTGAGTACACCCCTCACATTTTTGTAAATGTTTTCTTCTATCTTTTCATGTGACAACACTGAAGAAATGACACTTTGCTACAATGTAAAGTAGTGAGTGTACAGCTTGTATAACAGAGTAAATTTGCTGTCCCCTCAAAATAACTCAACACACAGTCATTAATGTCTAAATCGCTGGCAACAAAAGTGAGTACACCCCTAAGTGAAAATGTCCAAATTGAGCCCAAAGTGTCAATATTTTGTGTGGCCACCATTATTTTCCAGCACTGCCTTAACCCTCTTGGGCATGGAGTTTACCAGAGCTTCACAGGTTGCCACTGCAGTCCTCTTGCACTCCTCCATGAGGACATCACGGAGCTGGTGGATGTTAGAGACCTTGCGCTCCTCCACCTTCCGGTTGAGGATGCCCCACAGATGCTCAATAGAGTTTAGGTCTGTAGACATGCATTGCCAATCCATCACCTGTACCCTTCTTTAGCAAGGCAGTGGTCATCTTGTAGGTGTGTTTGGGGTTGTTATGTTGGAATACTGCCCTGCGGCCCAATCTCCAAAGGGAGGGGATCATGCTCTGCTTCAGTATGTCACAGTACATGTTGACATTCATGGTTCCCTCAATGAACTGTAGCTCCCCAGTGCCGGCAGCACTCATGCAGCCCCAGACCATGACACTCCCACCACCATGCTTGACTGTAGGCAAGACACACTTGTTTTTGTACTCCTCACCTGGTTGCCGCCACACACACTTGACACCATCTGAACCAAATAAGTTTATCTTGGCCTCATCAGACCACAGGACATGGTTCCAGTAATTGATGTCCTTAGTCTGCTTGTCTTCAGCAAACTGTTTGCAGGCTTTCTTGTGCATCATCTTTAGAAGAGGCTTCCTTCTGGGACGACAGCCATGCAGACCAATTTGATGCAGTGTGTGGCGTATGGTCTGAGCACTGACAGGCTGACCCCCCACCCCTTCAACCTCTGCGGCAATGCTGGCAGCACTCATACGTCTATTTCCCAAAGACAACCTCTGGGTATGACGCTGAGCACGTGACCTCAACTTCTTTGGTGGACCATGGTGAGGCCTGTTCTGAGTGAAACCTGTCCTGTTAAACCGTCTTGGCCACCATGTTGCAGCTCAGTTTCAGGGTCTTGGCAATCTTCTTATAGCCTAGGCCATCTTTATGTAGAGCAACAATTCTTTTTTTTCAGATCCTCAGAGAGTTCTTTCCCATGAGGTTCCATGTTGAACTTCCAGTGACCAGTATGAGAGAGTGAGAGCGATAACACCAAATTTAACACACCTGCTCCCCATTCACACCTGAGACCTTGTAAGACTAACGAGTCACATGACACCGGGGAGGGGAAATGGCTAATTGGGCCCAATTTGGACGTTTTCACTTAGGGGTGTACTCACTTTTGTTGCCAGCGGTTTAGACATTAATGGCTGTGTGTTGAGTTATTTTGAGGGGACAGCAAATTTACACTGTTATACAAGCTGTACACTCACTACTTTACATTGTAGCAAAGTGTCATTTCTTTAATGTTGTCACATGAAAAGATAGAATAAAATATTTACAAAAATGTGAGGGGTGTACTCACTTTTGTGAGATACTGTATGTACAGTATGTGAGATAGGGACCTTAGAGTGTAAGCTCTTCAGGGGCAGGGGCTGATTTAAAGTATTTTATGTAAATTGTCAGCACTATACAGATACCTGTAATAAATAGTGTCATGCGGGGGCCATAATATAACTTTCACAAGTATAACTGTCTTTTTGTTATGTCTCTTTGACCTGTCCTGACTTATGGCTGACTCCATTCACTGTTTGCATTCCTGGCTGGGATTGGTGAGGGCTCATGTGTATTTGAATTGTCTGGTTCCTCTGAGTCTCTATTTCCAGCCCCGGACGCTCATTAGGAAGATTTTATCAGTTGGGTATTTATATTCTCATGCGGAATGAAGCTCCTCATCATACTTCCCTGACACGCTCTGCTCCAAGACACCGAAGAGGCAAAGATCTAAAGGCGTTCAGTCCAGATTTACATTCTCCCTGCGCGTTAACGTATGTTACAGTGCCTTAAAGAAGTATTCATACCCCTTGAAATTTTTCATATTTTGTCATGTTACAACCAAAAACGTAAATGTATTTTATTGGGATTTTATGTGATAGACCAACACAAAGAGGCACATAATTGTGAAGTGGAAGGAAAATGATAAATGGTTTTTAAAATGTTTTACAAATACATATCTGAAAAGTGTGGGGGGTGCATTTGTATGGCGCCCCCCTGAGTCAATACTTTGTAGAACCTTCTTTCACTGCAATTACAGCTGCAAGTCTTTTTGGGGATGTCTCTACCAGCTTTGCACATCCAGAGAGGGACATTTTTGCCCATTCTTCTTTACAAAATATCTCAAGCTCTGTCAGATTGGATGGAGAACGTCTGTGAACAGCAATTTTCAAGTCTTGCCACAGATTCTCAATTGGATTTAGGTCTGGACATTGACTGGGCCATTCTAACACATAAATCTGTTTTGATCTAAACCATTCCATTGTAGCTCTGGCTGTATGTTTAGGGTCGTTGTCCTGCTGGAAGGTGAACCTCCACCCCAGTCCCAAGTCTTTTGCAGACTCTAACAGGTTTTCTTCTAAGATTGCCCTGTATTTTGCTCCATCCATCTTCCCATCAACTCTGATCAGCTTCCCTGTCCCTGCTGAAGAAAAGCATCCCCACAACATGATGCTGCCACCGCCATGTTTCACGGTGGGGATGGTGTGTTCAGGGTGATGTGCAGTGTTAGTTTTCTGCCACACATAGTGTTTTGCTTTTAGGCCAAAAAGTTCAATTTTGGTCTCATCTGACCAAAGCACCTTCTTCCACATGTCTGCTGTGTCCCCTACATGGCTTATCGCAAACTGCAAACAGGACTTCTTATGGCTTTCAATTTAACAAAGGTATTTTTCTTGCCACTATTCCATAAAGGCCAGATTTGTGGAGTGCACGACTAATAGTTGTCCTGTGGACAAATTCAAATTTGAGCTGTGGTTCTCTGCAGCTCCTCTAGAGTTACCATGGGCCTCTTGGCTGCTTCTCTGATGAATGCTTTCCTTGCCTGGCCTGTCAGTTTAGGTGGACGGCCATGTATTAGTAGGTTTGCGGTTTCTATTTTCGGATGATGGATTGAACAGAGCTCTGTGAGATGTTCAAAGCTTTGGAAATTATTTTATAACCTAACCCTGCTTTAAACTTTTACACAACTTTATCCCTGACCTGTCTGTTCTGTTCCTTGGCCTTCATGATGCGGTTTATTCACTAAGGTTCTTTAACAAACCCCTGAGGGCTTCACAGAACAGCTGTATTTATACTGAGATTAAATTACACACAGGTGGACTCTATTAACTAATTAGGTGACTTCTAAAGGCACTATATTTTAGTTAGGGGTATCAGAGTAAAGGGGGATGAATACAAATGCACGCCACACTTTTCAGATATTTATTTGTAAAAAAAAAATGAAAACCATTTAACATTTTCCTTCCACTTCACAATTATGTGCCACTTTGTGTTGGTCTATCACATAAAATCCCAATAAAAATACGTTTATGTTTTTAGTTGTAACATGACAAAATGTGGAAAATTTTAAGGGGTATGAATATTTTTTCAAGGCACTGTCTGTTGCCCATTTAGGCAGCCCACTGAAATCACTGGCATTGTATCAAATTTCCTAAAAATCGGACGTGCCTTATAATTTAGAACAAGCTGCAATGCAGTTGAACACCAGTTAGGTTTCCACATCAACCTGAATTGTTTTAATAGTTCCTCCACATCAGTGTTTCTAAAACTGAGGTCGGGACTCAAATTGGGTTTCAGATGTGTTTGTGATGGGTCGCCACTTGTCTAGCCCAGTTTGTCCAAGAGCAAGTTTATTGGGAGATTATATAGAACAGTGGCCTGTTCCCAGGCCTCAAGTCAACTGCAGATCTCTTGTCCTCCTATACTGCCTCCCAGCTCCCATAGTGCACTCCAACCCCCAAAAGTAGACAACAGTGTCCCATGGACCGTAGAGAGCCCCCAGCCTGCTGCAAAGCCCTCCATAATGCCCCCAGCCTCCAACAGTGCCCCTCAGCCCTCTCCAGAAACCTCATCCCCTACACGGTCATCCTGTCTACTACAGAGTCTCCTAACCTACTCCACAACCCCAACAGTGTCCCACAGTGCCCCTCACCTCCTCCAGAAACCTCATCCCCTACACGGCCACCAAGTCTGCTACAGAGTCTCCTAACCTACTTCACAACCCCAACAGTGTCCCACAGTACCCCTCAGCCCCCTCCAGAAAACGCATCCACTACATGGCCACCAAGCCTGCTACATGGTCTCCTAACTTACTCCACAACCCCAACATTGCCCCTCAGCCCCCCTCCAGAAACCTCATCACCTACACATCCACCATGTCTACTACAATCTCTTAACCTACTCCACAACCCCAACAGTGTTGCACAGTGCTCCTCAAACTCCCTCAGAAGCCTCATCCCCTACATGGCCACCAAGTCTGCTACAGAGTCTCCTAACCTACTCCACAATGCCAACAGTGTCCCACATTATTGCTCAGCCCCCTCTAGAAATCTCGTCCCCTACATGGCCACCAAGTCTGCTACAGAGTCTCCTAACCTACTCCACAATCCCAACAGTGTCCCACAGTACTCCTCAGCCCCCTCCAGAAACCACATTCCCTACATGGCCACCAAGTCTGCTACAGGGTCTCCTAACTAACTCCACAACCCCAACAGTGCCCCTCAGCCCCTCCAGAAACCTCATCCCCTACACGTCCACCATGTTTACTACAGTCTCCTAACCTACTCCACAACCCCAACAGTGTCACACAGTGCTCCTCGGCCTCCTCCAGAAGCCTCATCCCCTATACAGCCACCAAGTCTGCTACAGAGTCTCCTAACCTACTCCACAACGCCAACAGTGCCCCTCAGCCCCCTCCAGAAACCTCATCCCCTACACGTCCATCATGTCTACTATTGCCTCCTAACCTACTCAACAACCCCAACAGTCTCCCACAGTAACCCTCACCCCCCTCCAGAAATCTCATCCCCTACATGGCCACCAAGTCTGCTACAGAGTCTCCTAACCTACTCCACAACTCCAACAGTGTCCCACATTATCCCTCAGCCCCCTCTAGAAACCTTGTCCCCTACATGGCCACCAAGTCTACTACAGAGTCTCCTAACCTACTCCACAATCCTAACAGTGTCCCACAGTGCTCCTCGACCTCCTCCAGAAGCCTCATCCCCTACAAGGCCACCAAATCTGCCACAGAGTCTCCTAACCTACTCCACAACATCAATAGTGCCCCTCAGCTCCCTCCAGAAACCTCACCCCCTACACATCCACTGTGTCTACTAAGTCTCCTAACCTACTTCACAACCCCAACAGTGTCCCACAGTATCCCTCAGCCACCTCCAGAAACCTCACCCCCTACACGGCCACTAAGTCTGCTACAGAGTCTCCTAACCTACTCCACAACCCCAACAATGTCCCACAGTACCCCACAGCCCCCTCCAGAAACCTCATCCCCTACACGGCCACCAAGTCTGTTACAGACTCTCCTAACCTACTCCACAATCCCAACAGTGTCCCACAGGGCTTCTCAACCTCCTACAGAAACTTCCTCCCCTACATGACCACCAAGTCTGTTACAAAGTCTCCTAACTTACTCCACAACCCCAACAGTGTCTTACAGTGCCCTCAGCCTCCTCCAGAAGCCTCATCCCCTACACGACTACCAATTCTGCCACAGAGTCTCCTAGCCTACTCCACAACCCCAACAGTGCCCCACGCCCCCCTCTAGAAACCTCATCCCCTACACGTCCACCATGTCTACTACAGTCTCCTAACCTACTCCACAAACCTAACAGTGTCCCACAGTACCCCTCAGCCCTCTCCAGAAACCTCATACCCTACACAGCCACCAAGTCTGTTACAGGGTCTCCTAACTTATTCCACAACCCCAACAGTGTCTCACAGTGCCCCTCAGCCTCCTCCAGAAACCTCATCCCCTACACAGCCACCATGTCTACCACAGTGTCTCCTACCCTACTCCTAGTTCTGTATTGGCTGCTGCTATCAGGACACAAGACCTGCTGGGACTTGTAGCTCCCTATCAGCTGTATGCTGCTATTTGTATACTGAGATTGTTGTGACTTATAGTTCTATATTGGCTGCATGCTTCTATCTGGACACTGCGACTGCTGGGACTCGTAGTCCTGCATTAGCTGGTCACTGTAACTGATTGGACTTGTAGCACTGTATTGGCTGTGTGCTATCAGGGCACAGCGACTGCTGGGAATTGTAGTTTCCTATTGGCTATATGCTGTTATTTGAACACTGGGACTTGTAGTCCTCTATTAGCTGGTCACTGTGACTGATGTGACTTGTAGCACTGTATTGGCTGCGTGCTGCTATCAGGACACAGGGACTACTGGGACTAGTATTTTACTGTGGGCTGTATCCTGCTATTTGGATGCCGGAACTGCTGGGAGTTTTTGCATTGACTGTGTGCTGCTATTTGGCCACTAGGATTATTGGGACTTGTAGTCCCGTATTAGCCTCTATCAGGACTGCAGGGACTTGTAGTTCCATATTGGTTGTGTGCTGCTATCAGGACACAAAGACTGCTGGGACTTGTAGTTCACTATTGGCTGCATGCTGCTATCAGGACTAAGGGACTTCTGGGACTTGCCGTTCCATATTTGCTGTATGCTGATATCAGTACACTGGGGCTGCTTGGATTTGTAGTTCCCTATTGGCTGTATGCGGCTAATATGGAACTACAAGGGACAGTTTGGATTTGTAGTTTCATATTGGCTGTTTGCTGCTATAAGGACCCCGGGACTGCTGGGACTTGTAGTCCAATATTGACTGTATGCTGGTATCTGGACACAGGAACTATTGGGATTTGTAGTTTCATATTGGCTGTGTGCTGGTTTCTGGACACTGGGATTGCTGGGACTTGTAATTCCACATTGGCTGTATGCTGCTATCAGGACACTGGGACTGCTGGGACTTGTAGGTCCATATTGACTGTATGCTGCTATGTGGATATTGGGATTGCTGGGACTTGTAGTTCCATATTGGCTGTATGCTGCTATCAGGACACTGGGACTGCTGGGACTTGTAGTTCCATATTGGCTGTATGCTGCTATCAGGACACTGGGACTGCTGGGACTTGTAGTTCCATATTGCCTATGTACTGCTATCCGGACACTGGGATTGCTGCGAGGTGTAGTTCTATATTGGCTCTTTGCTGCTATGCGGACACTGGGACTTGTAGTTCCATATTGGATGTATGCAGCTATCAGGACACTGGGACTGCGGGGACTTGTAGTTTTGCATTAACTGTGTGCTGCTATTTGGACACTGGGATTGCTGAGACTTGTAGTCCTGTATTAGCGGGACACTGGGACCGCTAGGGCTTGTAGTCCTGTATTAGCTGGACACTGGGACTGATAGAACTTGTAGTTCCGTATTGGCTGTGTGCTGCTATCAGGATACAGGGACTGCTGGGAATTGTAGAACCGTATTGGCCAGCCAATGGGACTGATGGGACTTTTAGTTGTGTATTGACTGTGTACTGCTGAGACCTGTACAACGTAGTTTCATATTGCTGCTATCTGGGCTGAGGGACTAATGGGACTCGAAGTTCCTTATGGACCCTGTGCTGCTATGTGGATATTGGGTTTGCTGGGACTTGTAGTTCCTTATTGGCTGTGTGCTGCTATCTGGACTCTGGGGTTTGTTCATGCATTCGATCATGTTATGATCGATGAGATTTTGGCTTTGCATGGGGAAAGCAGAGATTCGACTGATAACTCACGATGGTACAGTATATCCAACTATCAATCAAAATCCACTTCCCCGTGTGTTGCATATCAATCAAATGGGTTGTGGACTATAGATGAATTATCCCTATTGGGAGAGATTCAATCAGAAAAGAAATCGATCATTTATCGAAGTGTGTATGGGCCCCCCCCCCCCCAGAAGAATGCAGAAAAGTAGCAGCGTGCAGCCTTCATAGAGCAGAAGGTAATCACATGTCTCATTCCATCACAGATCCCAACAATTAGAGGATTACTCCTCATTTCTGCACACTGAACGGGTTTGGAGGACCTTTTTCCGAGCCCCCGTAGGGTCGTACTGTCTGAGAAAACGCAGGCGAGACCTTTGTGTCCCACGCCTGGACACCATAGTTTAGGGGGATGGTTGTGTTGTGGTGAAAGCCAGCCCACATTACACAGACATTGTTCCCCAGGCCCCAGGCAGCAAGGCTCGTCGTGGGAACAATGACCAGCTCTCAGGACGATAGCGATGTCCTGCAGATGACAGCAGCCGAAGGCTCTCTCGGGGAGGAGGCCCAGCAGCCCCCCGCGGACGCCGAAGGGGGGGCCCCGAGTCCTTTGGCGCCCGTGAGAGTCCGGCAGCCCCGCATGTTCAGGAGGCGTGCGTACCTCTTGGACGAGCTGTCCGACGATGAGGTGGTGAGGAGGTACCGGCTCAACCGCTCTGCCATCCAAGAGCTCTTCGACCTGGTCGGGGAGGACCTGGAGCCACAGACCAGGAGGAACAAGGCTCTGCCCGGGATGTGCAAGCTGCTGGCGGTCTTGTACTTCCTGGGCAACGCCACCTTCCAGCCGGTCACCTCGCTCCTCATCGGCATGAGCCAGCCGACCTTCTCCAGGATCCTCAAGCAGGTGGTGGAGGCCATCCTCAAGCACTCCAGGCGCCTCATCCACTTCCCGTCGTCCTCGGCGGACTGGCAGAGGGTGAAGCAGGACTTCTTCCTGCTGGGGGGGATGCCGAACTGCCTGGGCGCCATCGACTGTACCCACATCGCCCTGGCGCCGCCACGGGAGAGGGAGGAGGTGTTCCGCAACTGGAAGGACTTCCACTCCCTCAACGTGCAGGTGGTGTGCGATTCCCACCTGCGCATCATGAGCGTCAATGCCGCCTTTCCGGGCAGCTGCCACAACTCCTACATCCTACGACAGTCCGCCCTTTACGACAAGTTCACGCAGAGGCAGATGCCGGACGGATGGCTCGTGGGTAAGCCGCTTGCACGCGCGCTTCGGAGAAATTAAAGGCCAGCCCAGGCCCAAATTTTTCAAGGTTCTAAAGTGGAGATCCAGGCTCCCCCCCCCCCCCCCAAAAAAAAATAAAAGTCAGCAGATACATATACTGTACAACACTTACCTGTCCAGGGATCCAGCGATGTCCTCACCGGAGCCAATTCTTCAATTTGGCTTTGGTTGCAGGTAGCGGCATCTCAAGTAAGGGAAACCGGCAGTGATGCCTTGCGGCTTCACAGCCAGGTTTCCAACTGCGCATGCGCGAGCCATGCTGAGCTTTGTGAATGGTCCCGTAGTCTTCTGGGACCTGTGATGTGTCCCAGAAGACTGCGAGGGGAGGGGGGGCAAACTTCCGGCTCAGATCGCTGCAACTCATCTGAGCAAAACTGGGAGCAGGTAAAAACCAGGTACCCGCTCCCCCCCCCAAAAAAAATGCCAAATGTGGGGGGGGGGGGGAAGGGGATGCAAACAAGTGGAACTTTCCCTTCATGGATATTTCCTGTTCTTCATATTATGTCTGACACCCAGGAAGTGTGCAGAATCCCCCCCCCCCCAAATGAGGGCATAGATAGCTATATAAATCTTCTCCTCCCCCACCCTACTGAAAAAAAAAATTCAACAACCAATCAGCCAATGATTCAGTGTGACTAAACCAATTGAATTGAATAAAAATCCGAACACCCCCCCCCCCCTCCATTGGATCCTCCAGCAAATTCATAATTGATTTTGTTTCTGCCGGTTGGTCATGGCAGTATTTTTGTCTGATTGATCAATAATATACTGTATCTGTGTGTGTGTGTTGTAGAAATGATCGTAATACAGATCGATGAAACAATCCGTTTTTAAGCCTGGTTCACACCTATGCATTTTTTTTTTGTGCGTTTTCGGTTTTGCAGAAACACACTACAAATGATTTCCTATGGGTCACGTTCACATCTGTGCATTTCATGGAAAGGGTCGGGGACTTTTTTTTTTCTGGTTTTTAGTTCCAAAGACTTCAATGGATCAAAAACGAGGATTGAAAAACACAAAATGCACCCGGAATATGCAAACTGCATAGGTGTGAACCAGGCCTTAGAAACATCCTAACACCAAAAGGTGGACTTCCCAACTGGGCGAGATTAATGCCAAACCATCACACGTATGTATCCATGGAGAACTCTGATGTAAAGCAGAACTCTGATGTAAAGGAGAACTCTGATGTAAAGGAGAACTCTGATGTAAACGAGAACTCTGATGTAAACGAGAACTCTGATGTAAACGAGAACTCTGATGTAAACGAGAACTCTGATGTAAACGAGAACTCTGATGTAAACGAGAACTCTGATGTAAACGAGAACTCTGATGTAAACGAGAACTCTGTGAACTTTTGTGTAAGGGGGAGGGGGGCTCTGGTGACCAGATACCCCCTTACACCAACGTCAACAGCATTCCCCCTTACATCAGAGTTCTGCTTTACATCAGAGTCCACAGTGTTCCCTTTTACATCAGAGTCCGCAGTTTTCCTTTTTACATCAGAGTCTGCAGGGTTCCCTTTTACATCAGAGTCTGCAGGGTTCCCTTTTACATCAGAGTCTGCAGGGTTCCCTTTTACATCAGAGTCTGCAGGGTTCCCTTTTACATCAGAGTCTGCAGGGTTCCCTTTTACATCAGAGTCTGCAGTGTTCCCTTTTACATCAGAGTCTGCAGTGTTCCCTTTTACATCAGAGTCTGCAGTGTTCCCTTTTACATCAGAGTCTGCAGTGTTCCCTTTTACATCAGAGTCTGCAGTGTTCCCTTTTACATCAGAGTCCGCAGTGTTCCCTTTTTACATCAGAGTCCACAGTGTTCCCTTTTTACATCAGAGTCCACAGTGTTCCCTTTTTACATCAGAGTCCACAGTGTTCCCTTTTACATCAGAGTCCACAGTTTTCCTTTTTACAGCAGAGTCTGCAGGGTTCCCTTTTACATCAGAGTCCACAGTGTTCCCTTTTACAGCAGAGTCTGCAGGGTTCCCTTTTACATCAGAGTCCACAGTGTTCCCTTTTACATCAGAGTCCACAGTTTTCCTTTTTACAGCAGAGTCTGCAGGGTTCCCTTTTACATCAGAGTCCACAGTGTTCCCTTTTACATCAGAGTCTGCAGGGTTTCCTTTTACATTAGAGTCTGCACTGTTCCCTTTTTACATCAGAGTCCACGATTTTCCCATTTTCATGAGTCCGCAGTGTTCCCTTTTACATCAGAGTCCGCAGTGTTCCCTTTTACATCAGAGTCCGCAGGGTTCCCTTTTACATCAGAGTCTGCAGGGTTCCCTTTTACATCAGAGTCTGCAGGGTTCCCTTTTACATCAGAGTCTGCAGTGTTCCCTTTTACATCAGAGTCTGCAGGGTTCCCTTTTACATCAGAGTCTGCAGGGTTCCCTTTTACATCAGAGTCTGCAGGGT
Organism: Aquarana catesbeiana; assembly: GCF_042186555.1. Classification (NCBI taxonomy): domain Eukaryota; kingdom Metazoa; phylum Chordata; class Amphibia; order Anura; family Ranidae; genus Aquarana; species Aquarana catesbeiana. The sequence continues at coordinate 33,637,410 of NC_133325.1, read as the reverse complement.
TCCCTTTTACATCAGAGTCTGCAGTGTTCCCTTTTACATCAGAGTCTGCAGGGTTCCCTTTTACATCAGAGTCTGCAGGGTTCCCTTTTACATCAGAGTCTGCAGGGTTCCCTTTTACATCAGAGTCTGCAGTGTTCCCCTTGCACTGTAAAGGGGAAATCTGCAGACTCTGATGTGAAGGGGAACTCGGTGTTGGGTTATATTTACCTGACCTTCATGTAAATGGAGAAATACGTTTTTTTGCCTTTTGTTATACCTTAAGCACATGTTTGTAGCTTAAATCTTGATATTTGCACAGAAAACCGTCATTTTGGTCAGTAAAAAATGTGGCTCTGTCAGTAAATTCCATGTGTTGTTCCAGTAAAATAAATTGGTCCCGTCAGTAAATTTTTGCCAACCCGTCAGTAAATGTAACTTCGGGAGGTTGGCAACACTGTCCCCATCCACCTGGGCTCTCAGATGCAGTCTTGCCACAACAAGGACCATTGGGGCCGCGAGGCCTTACCATGAGTGTAGACAGGTGATTTCCACTTTTTTTTATGCAGGATTTTTGCACAACTTGTAGTAGAGGAAAAGAATTGCACATAAAATGTTTAAATCAAAGTCCCTGAAAAATGCAGGCAACTGTTTTTTTCAAGCGTTTTTCGGCACGTCTATTAAAGTCAATGAGGCCCCAACAGGCTTATGTACTTTTTCGAGCTTCGGATGACGGGGGGACAAGTTGCTCGGTGTGACTGGCTGCATTGAGAATAATGGGATTCTTCATCTTGAGCGTTATCATGCTTCAGCACTCAGATGTGAATGGGAGCACAGACATATAATAATGGAACACGAAGGGACCATTTAGACAAGTGGTCTCCAAACTGTAGCCCATGGGCCAGATGTGGTCCTTTGACTTTCTCAGATATGAAGCTGTATAAACGTTGAAACATTATTTCTGTCACCAACAATAATAATGGGGCACTATTTCTCCCACTGACACCAATAATGGGACACATTTCCTTCTACTGACACCAATGATGGGGCACTATTCCTCCCACTGATACCAATGATGGGGCACTATTCCTCCCACTGATACCAATGATGGGGCACTATTCCTTCCACTGATACCAATGATGGGGCACTATTCCTCCCACTGATACCAATGATGGGGCACTATTCCTCCCACTGATACCAATGATGAGGCACTATTCCTCCCACTGATACCAATGATGGGGCACTATTCCCCCCACTGATACCAATGATGGGGCACTATTCCCCCCACTGATACCAATGATGGGGCACTATTCCTCCCACTGATACCAATGATGGGGCACTATTCCTCCCACTGACACCAATGATGGGGCACTATTCCTTCCACTGACACCAATGATGGGGCACTATTCCTCCCACTGATACCAATGATGAGGCACTATTCCTCCCACTGATACCAATGATGGGGCACTATTCCTCCCACTGATACCAATGATGGGGCACTATTCCTCCCACTGACACCAATGATGGGGCACTATTCCTTACACTGTCACCAATGATGGGGCACTATTCCTCCCACTGACACCAATGATGGGACACTATTCCTTCCACTGACACCAGTGATGGGACACTATTCCTCCGATTCATTTCAATGGGCTGTTTTAACACCACTCGCGCTCGCTACACAATATAACACATGATAACGAATCACAAGACTGTATTTGGGCTCTGAAACTTATAACAGTCAATTTCTAAAGCATTTCATATCCGTTTGTTCTGCGTATCTACATTTACATTCCTTCTGTGCGAATTGGGCAGAAATGAATGTTCTTTAGGCTATTTTCTCTTCGGAACAAATGTGCTTTTATTACAAGTGGTAGTAAAATTCTGCATTATGGCCATTAGATGAAGCTGAGGAGCACTGGAAATACATGCATCTTTGTAACAAGAGATACAATGTAACCATTCTAGAGAAATTTAGAGGACATTAGCAAATCAATGTCATTAATGGCTCTCTAGAATTGATACATTGTATCTCTTGCTACAAAGACGCATGTATTTCCTATGCTCCTCAGCTCCATCTAATGGCCATAGTGGGGTATATTACTTCTACACATGATAAAGGAACATCGCTTTATTTAGAGTAGTGGTCTCCAAACTGCGGCCTTTACTTGCTTTTATCTGGCCCTTGAGGTGCTGTTATATTCTCAGACACCAATGAAGGACACAATTCCCCCCAATAACACCAACGATGGGGCCCAATGACACCAATGAAGGGCGCAATTCCTCCCAATAACACCATTGATGGGGCACAGTTCCTCCCAATAACACCAACGGTGGGGCACAGTTCCTCCCAATAACACCAATGATGGGGCAAAGTTCCTCCCAATGACACCAATGATGGGGTAAAGTTCCTCCCAATAGCACCAACAATGGGGCCAATGACACCAATGATAGGGCAAAATTTCTCCAAAGGACACCAACAATGGGGCACAACTCCTTCCAATAACACCAACAATGGGGCCCAATGACACCAATAATGGGGTACAATTCCTCCCAATGACACAAACAATGTAGCCCAAAGAAACCTATGATGAGGCACAATTCCTCTCAATAACACCAACAATGGGGCCCAATGACACCAATGATGGGGCACAATTCCTCCCAATAACACCAACAATGAGGACCAATGACACCAATGATGGGGTACAATTCCTCCCAATGACACAAACAGTGGAGCCCAAAGAAACCTATGATGAGGCGCAATTCCTCTCAATAACACCAACAATGGGGCCCAATGACACCAATGATGGGGCACAATTCCTCCCAAGAACACCAACAATGAGGACCAATGACACCAATGATGGGGTACAATTCCTCCCAATGACACAAACAGTGGAGCCCAAAGAAACCTATGATGAGGCGCAATTCCTCTCAATAACACCAACAATGGGGCCCAATGACACCAATGATGGGGCACAATTCCTCCCAATGACACAAACAATGGAGCCCAATGACAACAATGATGGGCAAAATTCCTACTGGCACCAATGATGGGGGATTGTTTACTCCCACTGACGCTGGGACATTTTGTACTCTCGATAGCCACAGTCCTGCCCCGTAATGTCTGAAGGACATTAAATCGGCCCTTTGTTTAAAAAGTTTGGGGACCCCTGATTTTGAAGAAAAAATAGACGAAAGAACATTTGTTTTTGCTTGCATTGTATTTTAATAGATGATAGATCGCTTGTATGTAATCACTTGTGTCTGGATTGAACTCCAGTTGGTACGTGCTTGGCCACCAGATAGCAGTAAAAACCTGCCAGGGCTTCTGCTTCTTTAGCACTCTATATAAAGATAAAGAGGAACATTTTGGCTGGTCATGCAATTCAAACATTTTCCTTTCTACACCCTACAGGCCATGCAGGATACGGGACTCAACCATGGCTGATGACTCCACTAGTGACTCCAGAGACGGCAGCAGAGACTCGGTACAATCGTGCCCACCAGAAAACTCTCCAATGCCTGGAACGACTCTTTGGGGTGTGGAAATCACGCTTCCGGTGCCTCTCGTCCACCGGCAAACTGCTCTATGCTCCCACCAGGGTGGCCGAGCTCGTCATTGTTTGCGCGGCGCTCCACAACCTGGCTTGCAAGCATGGAGCGCCGCAGGACATCGATGACAACCTAAAAGCGGAAGATGAGGGACCGGCTGCTGACGAAGAGGAGTCCTCGGAGGCGGGGCTCAGAAGGAGGGCGGAGCTGATCGCCTCCCACTTCAGTTGTGAGTATATAAATATATATTCTTTAGAACAGCGGTAGGCAACCTTTGAGGAGGTGGAGATGTACCTGAACAACATGAAATAGATCAAAGATCACCTGGGTGTGGCGCCATTTTTTCTTACACTATTCCTTCCATTGACACCAAAGATGAGACACTATATCTCCCACTGACACCAATGATGAGACACTATATCTCCCACTGACACCAATGATGGGGCACTATTCCTCTAACTGACACCAAAGATGAGGCACTATATCTCCCACTGACACCAATGATGGGGCACTATTGATCTTTTATTGAGAATAATCAAGCAACCAATTTTATACAAAAGTAAAACCATAGTACAAAACTTTAACAGAAATCCAAGGAATACACATCTATGTTCAGAATATATACAGTATATACATAATCCACTACCAAAACATTTTTAGTGGGTGACAGACAGCCACACCCGGGAAAGAGACTCCTGGCAGTCAGGGAGGCTTGAAACCCCTCCATGCCTTCAACCAAGCCCCCTGACTCCGCTTGTCTCTCTCAAGCACCCGAATCTTCCCCACCTCATGCAAAATGTCATACACCACCACCTCAACAGGAAGGATTTCATGCCGAGTGCAGACCTGACACCGTGCGTTCCAAGTGAAATAACGGACTACTAGGCTAACTAAAAAAAGTGTATCCAAACAAAAAACCCCACCAGTATTGAATGCTCCGTACACCCACTCAGCATAACCCAGCCTGGAGAGGAAAGGAACACCGAGGGCCCGCCCCGTTTGTTCACCTCTATGTTAAAAGGGCAACGAAGCAGAAAATGGTCCATAGTCTCCTCCTCACCTGCACACTCCTCCTGAGGACAGCTACGATCCATCCCACTGCGGAATTTCAAATTGCCCCAACATAGAGCCTCCCATGGAAGCACAACCAGGCCAGATCCCTAAATTTAGGTGGTACTCTGTCCAAATTAATCAGTCTTAACCCTGCCCTCAAAACTGGGCCTGAGCAATCCCTTAAGGCCAGTGGGTCATGAAAGACTTCGCTCAAGACTCGACTCATAAGGACTTTCCTCAGAACCGATCTGAGATCTTCAGCCGACAATCGCCACTGCCATAGTAACTTCAGGCACGGAGCGACATAGGCTGGTAGCTGACCACGATGACCCCTGAGATTCTTCACTTGGCCACCTTCTTCCCAAAGTCGTAGAAAAGGCCTAAACCAAGATCTAAATATGCCTACTCATCCAGGAGTTTCCACTGCAAGCATGTTACCAATGTTAAACTTGAGAAAAAGCAGTGAAAAGAAAAGAACTGGGTTGACCATACCTAAGCCACCCTCCCTCCTGGATAGATAGGTGACATTCCTCTTGATGGGGTTCAGTCTGTTCCAACACAACATCTGGAAGAACACACTACTGACCCTAACATAGAGAGACACTGGCAAGATGCAGACAATGCTGACATACAAGAAGATCAGAATCAGGTAAGTCTTAATCAGATCAACCTTTTCCCTCAGAGATAACTTCCATCTCTTCCAGCTGATCACCTTAGTATTGGCAATTTCCAGCCTGCCTTCCCAGTTTTTGAGGCCATAATCGCCGGGTCCAAATTCAATGCCTAGAATCTTCATTCTTTCCTGGGGCACTGGAAAGGTGTCCGGGAGATCAAACCCCTCACCTTCAGAGATGCCCTCATCTCTTGCTTTTTTCTTTCCACAAGACTTCTTTACAGAGAAAAAAGCGACCTTTTTAGTACACACTACCACTTCTGGTGGGGGGGGGGAGGGTATTCCCTTTGAGTCAGACTTAGGAGGGGTAGACTCCTGGGGGGGTAACTGACTCGGGGGGCACAGACTTGGAAGGTTCTGACACGAGAGGAGAGGGTACAATAGGCTGGGGGAACACAGAGACAGATACAGAAAGAAATACTTACAGACACGGGAGGGGTGGCCACAGGAACTGGGGAGGGATCCTGAGCAGGATCAGGGGAGTTGGTCACCGCAGAGGAGGATAGTACACCAGGGGCCTCACCCTCCATCCTGTCCAGCCCTGACATGTCATCAATTACCTCATTCTCCATATTGTGCCAGGCTTCAGGACATCTGCTGTAGGGGTGACCAAGGCGCAGGCACAGGTTGCACCTGATCATCTCGGTGCAGTCCTTAGCCATATGACCCTGACCCCGACACACTGAACATATCAAGGCTGAACAGGAAAAGCTCAAATGCCCCTTTTCTCCACAGCGGTGACACAGCTTCAACTGACCAGGGTAGAAAATAGTCATCCCATCCCTCCCTATAAAAGCTGAGGAGGGCAGGTGACGGACAACATTCCCATCCCTGGCCAACCTGACTGTTACTGACCAACCCCCAGTCCAGATGTTACGCTCATCAAGGATTTTGCTGGGCTTAGTCAAAACCTCACCATAGTTCCTTAACCAGACCTCTAGGTCCCCAGCAGGAACACTCTCATTGGTAAGTATGATGGTTATCTTTTTCACCATTGACCTTTGCGAAACTGCAACTGGGGCCAGACCTTCCCATTCAGGTCTTGACCTGCACCGAGCCTCATATCGCTCCCAGAACAGGTCAAGACCCTCTGGCCTGGTGAAGCTAATGGTATAATCCCGTGTCCCAGCTACATGTATTAGAGCATACAGGTCATTTGCCCCAAAACCAATCTCCAAAATCAAATCCACCACCGCACACCGTGCTGGAGGGATTGCACCACCTTCCCATTTGAGAATTACCACATTTCTTCTCGGACCTCCAGCAGAAGCCAGAGACCCAAGACCAGATCCCGGGGTGCCCAAAGTGGTAGACTGCAGGGGGAAAACCCGCTTGGGAGCGGAGCTACCAGGAGTAGAGCGTACCACCTGAGCAAATGTAGGTTTATCAGGGCCAAGGCCCCACAATGATGTCACATTAGTCTGTACATTACTATTATTATTCACTGGTTGAACGGAGTTGGTAGGACTGTCCTTCACACTTGAACTGGGACAATTGTTCATTACACTTGTACTGGGATGATTTTTATCAGTCACACAAACATTCACATTCCCATCAGGAATAGTCACAGTTTCTGATGCAATACCAGCTGTCTCCTGAAGCTGTGCTGTAGAGTCCTCAGCAGCTGTGGGGCAAACAGCTTTAGACTCAGCTAAAGGGGGATAATTGGCTCTGCTGAATCTTGTAGTTCCTCTGCAGGAATGTCATTTTTTAAATGCAAACTTTGCTGTACTGCAGCATCAGCAGGTACAGCATTGCTACACATGGTATTAGCAGCCTGATTGTCACTGGGCATATTGTCAGTATCAGTCACAAAAACAGTTTTATGCACCACATGGGACTTGACAGGCTTTACCTTGTCAGGCACATTATCAGTAATTTCCTCTTCATGAAACACCAGCTGATCTTCCCGCATAGGAGATTCCATTACCTGGATTACCCTGAGCATGCCTCCTGAGTCCTGGGAAGGCATGGGGCTGCTTACCTCTCCCTGAGGGGGTCTGAACTGGGGGTCTCCTCCTCCACCTCCATTTTTGTCATCCTAGCAAACCTTCTGTCATTGCAGAATTTTTCTTTGAAGGGCCCATCTCTGCCTTCCATCATGGACACAATGGTTTCCTGGTGTTCAACCCGGACCTTGGCCAGTTGGATCTCCGGATCCATGGACCCACGTTTCTGGCTATGTAAGCCCTCACGCTGCCTTCTCAAGCGCTTCAGCTCCGCTCTCAGGTTGTACAGCTTGTCTCTTTCCCTATTCAGGGCTTTAATCCCGGCCACCACTCGCTCCCGAATGGCCTATGAACCTTCATCCTTACCAGGGGCAGAGAGATCCCCAGCCATGGCTTGTAAAGGGGCAGGCATGTTACTAGAGTTGCCACCTCATCCCTTTAAACCCGAACACATATGAATTACACAGGTTCTGAGGCTAATTAAATGCGGATAAAGCACCAAGTGAGTTTAATTACCAACTTAATCAGCCACAGAACCTGTGTAATCAATATGTGTTCGGGTTTAAAGGGATGAGGTGGCAACTCTACATGTTACCTGATGGCCCAGGAGAGGCCCCGCTGTCCTCCATGGCTTCCCCAGAAAGGGGCCAGGAGAGCTGGGAGAGATTTCACCACCACTCCCCTCTCACACGGATCACCTGCAGCAGCTTCAGAGACACCTTCCTCCTGACACACCTGTGCTCCAATGATAGGTGGGGCACTATTCCTCCCACTGACATCAATATTGGGGCACTATTCTTCCCATTGACACCAATGATGGGGCACTATTCCTCCCACTGACACCAATGATTGGGCACTAATTCTCCCACTGACAATAATGATGGGGCACTGTTCCTTCCACTGACACCAGTGATGGGGCACTATTCCTCCCACTGACAACAATATGGGGGCACTATTCCTCCTACTGATACCAATGATGGGGCACTATTCCTCCCACTGATACCAATGATGAGGCACTATTCCTCCCACTGACACCAATGATGAGGCACTATTCCTCCCACTGACATCAATATTGGGGCACTATTCCTCCCACTGACACCAATGATGGGGCACTATCCCTCCTACTGACACCAATGATGAGGCACTATTCCTCCCACTGACACCAATGGTGGGGCACTATTCCTTTTTTCACTCCCACTGACCACCAAGCCTAGGGCATTTTCTTCTCCTACTGACCACAGCCCGGCCTCCCTAAAGGGTAGTAAACTGGCCCTTTGTTATGAAAGTTTGGAGACCCCTGCCCTAAGGCAACGCACCTTTGTTCCAGCATGGCAGTTTGCGGTAAAACATGTACTGCCATTGCCAAAAATGGTGAATGTCTGCTTTTTTTTTTTTTTTTTGAGGTGGTAACCTGTGGAATAATTTACATGGGGAATATTTATAAAACAGTCAATGTGACTTTCACCAAATATTCACTGGTAATGAATCTTGTGTCTTTGTTGATTAGGTATAGGTAAATGTCTAAATCTTCTTTAGTCACCCTTTGGCCATAGTTAGTCAGGTTGAAAAAAAAAAAGACACAAGTCCATCGAGTTCAACCAATAAATAATACCTCATATAATGTGTTGATGGTACATAGATAACCGATTATTTCTGGTTGGTAGAATCTGAAGAAGACGGGTGACTGTTCCCAATCACAGAATGCACGGCCAGCCTTTTCCCTCAGTAAGTATCATTTTAATGATTAAATAGGAGTTACTAATTCTATTGTAAGACATACTGTATATTTATGTATTTATATACCTGTAGTGCCAACCAGGGCTTTTTTTTCAGCTGGAACGTGGCGGAACACAGTTCCGGATGCCCCAGAACTTAATGTATGTAATGGCAAGGGTGGTGGGGTATGCTGGAGGGTCTATTGATGCTGGCTAGAATCTGTTTTTGTGTAGGATCTATTGTTGCGGTGGGGGGGGGGGGGTTGATTGATGCTGGTGGGGGTCTTATGTTGCTGGGGGGTCAATGGTTGTTGGGAGGGATCTACTGTTGAGGGAGGGGGTCTATTGTTACTGGCTGCTGGAGGGTCTATTGATGCTGGCTGCTAGAAGATCTATTGTTGGGGGGATCTTTTGTTGCTGAGGAAATCTATTGTTGCTGAAAGGGTATTATGTTGCTGGGGGGGGTCAATTGTTGGTGGGAGGGACCTACTGTTGACGGAGGGGTCTATTGATGCTGGCTGCTGCAGGGTGTATTGATGCTGGCTGCTGGGGGGTCTATTGTTGCTGGAAGGGTATTATGTTGCTGGGGGGGTCAATTGTTGGTGGGAGGGACCTACTGTTGAGGGAGGGGTCTATTGTTGCTGGCTGCTGCAGAGTGTATTGATGCTGGCTGCTAGGAGGTCTATTGTTGCTGGGGGGTCTATTGTTGCTGGAAGGGTATTATGTTGCTGGGGGGGGGTCAATTGCTGGTGGGAGGGAACTACTGTTGAGGGTGGAGTCTATTATTGTTGCTGGCTACTGCAGGGTGTATTGATGCTGGCTGCTGGGGGGTTGATTGATGCTGGTGGGGGTCTTATGTTGCTGGGGGGTCAATGGTTGTTGGGAGGGATCTACTGTTGAGGGAGGGGGTCTATTGTTACTGGCTGCTGGAGGGTCTATTGATGCTGGCTGCTAGAAGATCTATTGTTGGGGGGGATCTTTTGTTGCTGAGGAAATCTATTGTTGCTGAAAGGGTATTATGTTGCTGGGGGGGGGGGGTCAATTGTTGGTGGGAGGGACCTACTGTTGACGGAGGGGTCTATTGATGCTGGCTGCTGCAGGGTGTATTGATGCTGGCTGCTGGGGGGGTCTATTGTTGCTGGAAGGGTATTATGTTGCTGGGGGGGGTCAATTGTTGGTGGGAGGGACCTACTGTTGAGGGAGGGGTCTATTGTTGCTGGCTGCTGCAGAGTGTATTGATGCTGGCTGCTAGGAGGTCTATTGTTGCTGGGGGGTCTATTGTTGCTGGAAGGGTATTATGTTGCTGGGGGGGGTCAATTGCTGGTGGGAGGGAACTACTGTTGAGGGTGGGGTCTATTATTGTTGCTGGCTACTGCAGGGTGTATTGATGCTGGCTGCTGGGGGATCTATTGTTGCTGGAGGGGTATTATGTTGCTGGGGGGGGTCAATTGTTGGTGGGAGGGACCTACTGTTGAGGGAGGGGTCTATTGATGCTGGCTGCTGCAGGGTGTATTGATGCTGGCTGCTGGGGGGTCTATTGTTGATGGAAGGGTATTATGTTGCTGGAGGGGGGTCAATTGTTAGTGGGAGGGACCTACTGTTGAGGGAGGGGTCTATTGTTGCTGGCTGCTGCAGAGTGTATTGATGCTGGCTGCTAGGGGTCTATTGTTGCTGGAAGGGTATTATGTTGCTGGGGGGTCAATTGGTGGGAGGGACCTACTGTTGAGGGAGGGGTCTATTGTTGCTGGCTGCTGCAGAGTGTATTGATGCTGGCTCCTGGGGAGTCTATTGTTGCTGGGGGATCTATTGTTGCTGGAAGGGTATTATGTTGCTGGGGGAGGGGTCAATTGTTGGTGGGAGGGACCTACCGTTGAAGGAGGGGTCTATTGATGCTGGCTGCTGGGGGGCTCTATTGTTGCTGGGGGATCTATTGTTGCTGGAAAGGTATTAGGTTGCTGGGGGGGGGCAATTGTTGGTGGGAGGGACCTACTGTTGAGGGAGGGGTCTATTGATGCAGGCTGCTGGGGGGTCTATTGTTGCTGGAAGGGTATTATGTTGCTAGGGGGGGTCAATTGTTGGTGGGAGGGACTTACTGTTGAAGGTGGGGTCTATTGTTGCTGGCTGCTGCAGAGTGTATTGATGCTGGCTGCTGGGGCGTCTATTGTTGCTGGTGGATCTATTGTTGATGGAAGGGTATTATGTTGCTGGGGGGGAGTCAATTGTTGGTGGGAGGGAACTACTGTTGGGGGTGGCGTCTATTATTGTTGCTGGCTGCTGCAGGGTGTAATGATGCTGGCTGCTGGGGGATCTATTGTTGCTGGAAGGGTATTATGTTGCTGGGGAGGGGTCAATTGTTGGTGGGAGGGACCTACTGTTGAGGGAGGGGTCTATTGATGCTGGCTGCTGGGGAGGTCTATTGTTGCTGGGGGATCTATTGTTGCTGGAAGGGTATTATGTTGCTGGGGGGGTCAATTGTTGGTGGGAGGGACCTACTGTTGAGGGAGTGGTCTATTGTTGCTGGCTGCTGCAGGATGTATTGATGCTGGCTGCTAGGAGGTCTTTTATTGCTGGAAGGATAATATGTTGCTGGGGGGGGGGGTCAATTGTTGGTGGGAGGAACCTACTGTTGAGGGAGGGGTCTATTGATGCTGGCTGCTGCAGGGTGTATTGATGCTGGCTGCTGGGGGGTCTATTGTTGCTGGAAGGGTATTATGTTGCTGGGGGAGGGGTCAATTGTTGGTGGGAGGGACCTACTGTTGAGGGAGGGGTCTATTGATGCTGGCTGCTGGGTAGTCTATTGTTGCTGGGGGATCTATTGTTGCTGGAAGGGTATTATGTTGCTGGGGGGGGGGATTGTTGGTGGGAGGGACCTACTGTGGAGGGAGGGGTCTATTGTTGCTGGCTGCTGCAGGGTGTATTGATGCTGGCTGCTGGGAGATCTATTGTTGCAGGGAGGTCTATTGTTGCTGGGGGTTTATTGTTGCTGGGGAGTCTATTGTTGCTGGGTGATCTGTTGTTGCTGGCGGATCTGTTGTTGCTGGCGGAAGTGGTCCTATGTTGCTGTCTGCAGAGGATCTGTTTTATAGCTTTTCTCGTTATCATTAACAAATTCCATATAAAATACTTAGCACCACAAAATGGTACTAGGTTCTGTATTATCTAAAAGGGATGATACTGGGAGGTGGGTAGGGGGTGGAACCAAGGGACGGTACTTGGAGATGGGTAGCGGTGGAGACAAGAGATGACTCAGAAGGGGGGAGCACCTGCACCTATTCTCTGAAAAAAAAAGTCCTGGTGACAACAATTTTTGCGACCCTTTACATATTGTACATTCACATCAGTCTCTGCCCCCAAGGGGCTTACAAGCTAAGGTCTGTATCTCACATGTATAAATACACAGAAAATGTCCAATTTAGACAGGAGCTAATAAACCTACCTGCATGTCTTTTGGGTGTAGGAAGAATCTGGAGTACCTGGAGAAAACCCACACAAGCCCAGGGATATGTAAAAACTTCATATAGTGTCCTGGCCAAGGGCAGAACTATGGACCACTTTGTGGCCATAACAACCTCCACTCATTTGGGAAGGCTTTCAACAGAAATTTGGAGTGTGTCTTGTGCAAAAAAAAGGTTTTGTGAGATCAGGTACTGACATTGGATAAGAAGACCGGGCTTGCCATCTACGTTCCAGTTCATCCCAAGAGTGTTCAGTTGGGTTGAGGTCAGAACTCTGTGTTGGCCATTTGAGGGCCTCAAGGTTGGAAGAACACCATTGTCATTCACCAGGAAAAATCTGAACTGAGTTATACAAGACAATTATTTGGAGGGGGGTCTACACACTTATGACCATGTAGTGAAGGTGCGATGGTCAGCTCTACAAAAACATTTGGCCATGTAGCGTAGCACTAATCACGTAATTCAGGAGTTAAAACAGTGCCTGAAGGAGGAGTGGGAAGCCATAGCTGGCAAGGGGCTCCTCCTCCCAGCCTGCTCACTCCTTTTACTGAATGGATCTTTGTGTTCTCTCCCCCTTCTCCCTATTCCTCTATATTACTCCTAAATACTGTGGAAGGGGGAGTGAGGGCTGGAGATACCAGTTAAACAGACTTCCTGTCTGAGCAAAGCACAGATTGACTTAGCAGCCTTTCTCAACCTTTTCTTACTCCAAAGGAAGCCTTGAAATAGATTTCAGGTTTGGGGGAACCCCTGCTAAACATGATGATACCTACAGTTCATGGTACACTAATGTGATGACTACATTTAAATTTAGGTACAGTATGAATAATATGGCATACCTAGCATATATATCTGACACCCAGGCCACCTTTATCTCTTGAGCCCTTTTATCTGCTCTATAGCACATCATTTTTGGAAGAGATCTTTACATTAAATTAATACAATTAACTACAAATAGTCAGAATTGTGGTGTCTCTAACATTTGTGGCAAGTGTGGATGGGTCGCTTTCATTAGTAATTATAGGTAGGAGATCAATTCGTCTTTTCACTCTGCTCAAGGTTGCCTAGCATCTTCAGGAGGAACCTTAGGGTTCCATTAAACCCTGGTAGAAAAAGGCTGTTTTAAAGTAACTTGGCATGTGGAGCTTTTTAAGAGCCCCAAAGCCAAGTCAACCCAATTTTGCAAATAACAGTCTTAAAGTCTCCAGTTCCTCAAGTATGCTTAAACCAGCCATAAACGATCCTAATCATGTATGGGCAGACTGATTGTACCCAAGTTGATTGCCTGTCGGATTTTTTCATGTGGCCATAGCTGCTAGCAATAATCACTGTATGCCCCCCCCCCCTCCCCCACTGGGAGAACACAATAGCTCTACAGGAGGGATTCCCCCATCAATACTTACTGTGTTGATGGGGGAACTGAGCAATTTTCTTTCCTGCAAGCAGAAAATTGCTCCATCTATGACTGGCTTTAGTCCTGCCCCCTCCCATAACTAAGAACCTTACATTGTGGAGCTCTCTAACAGCCCCAAAGGCAATAAAACTCCTAATTTACAAATAGGGCCTTCAGTACATCAACCATGCTTGGTCATCCCCCTCTTATAACTTACACTGTAGAGCTCTCTGAGAGCCCCAAAGCCAAAAGAACTCATAATTTACAAATAATAATAATTTACATAATTTACAAATACAGGCTTCAGTTCCTCACATCATGCATGGTCTTGCCCCCTCCTGTAACTAAATAACTTACCCTGTGGAGCTCTCTAAGACCCCCTCAAAGCCAAGAGAACTCATAATTTGCAAATAGAGCCTTCAGTTCCTCAAGTAATGCTTGGTTCTGCCCATTCTCATAACTAAGTCTTCTGTTATTGATTCTGTCTATCACCAGGCCAGGATCTAGGGGGGTGCTGGGGTGGACTGTGCCCCCCACCCCCAGATTTTAGCAGTGCCCCCCTCCCCAGGGCTCTAACAGTGCATCCACTGATCCATGAGGCACTCTGTGGGGGCCAGTTGATGTAAGGGGGCACTCTGTTGGGGACATTTGGTATAATGGGGGCACTCTGTTGGGGACGATTGATGTAAGGGGGCACTCTGTTGGGGACGATTGATGTAAGCGGGCACTCTGAGGGGTCAAGTGATGTAAGGGGGCACTCTGATGGTGACAGTTCATGTATGGGGACAGTTAATGTAAGGGGGCACTCTGTTGGGGACAATTGAGGTAAGGGGGCACTCTGAGGGGACAAGTGATGTAAGGGGGCACTCTGATGGGGAAAATTGATGTAAGGGGGCTCCGATGGGGACAGTTGATGTAAAGATTTACTCTGATGCAGACAGTTCATACAAGGGGGCACTCTAATGGGAACACCTGATGTAAAGGGCTATAATGAGGACAGTTTATATACAGAGGCACAAGTTGTTTAAGCATTCTAACCTAATGACAGCCTAATATATACTTGTGTTCCCTGTTCACTCCTGCACCACTTCTGCACTACCTGTCCGATGTTATTTCCAGGTTGTGATTTGAGGTATGGAATCATGCTGAATGGATGGGGAATACTGGTTCCAAGCATTTCTGTCACACTCTTTATGCCCCCTGACTCTTTATAATGCTCCCTCAGATTAGATCCTAAAATCTGGCCCTGTTCATCACAAGGAAAGAAGAGGGTATGGGGCTAAGCACTACCTCAGGAGCTATCAGCATATTAGAGCCCCCAGGCTCTAGGGCTCCTTGGTAGGTTTACCAGGTAAGTTACTATGTATGTCTTTCTGTGATTTTGTACATTCGAAACTGGTTCCCTTTAAAAATGGCCTCCTGGTAAGTACATTGAGAATGTTTTGTGGTTTACTTTATGGCCAGACTTTTGTGGACAGTTAAACATTGCATATGAGTAAAAACAATGTGGAATTCCCCCAATAATTGAGCTCTGGTGGTTCCAGTAAAATGTCCTGTTAATGCTGCAACATACTACTACATTTTAGACAATTTTGCTCTTTCAACCTTGTGGTAACCTTTTGGTGAAGACCCTTTTCTGGTCAAGCATGACTGTGCCCCTGTGTACAAAACCAGCTCCATGTAGACATGGCTTGACCAGTTTGGTGTGGAGGAACTCAAGTGACCTGCTCTCAAACCTAATGGACACCTTTGGGATAAATTGGAACATTGACTGTGAGGTCCTCAGCATTTCAAATAGAAAAGTCTTTCACACTTTTTTTTTGTGTGAAAATGGCACCACATACTGTATGTCATAAGAAACCAACGTTTCATGGCCTTGAGGAAGGAACCCTGTGAGGTCCTAAAATTTTAGTTCCTTCCTCACAATGAATATGTGAAACACAACTATTTGGAGTGCTGGTGATCTTGAATCTGGTTTGGCGCAGTACCATCTGTAGCAGATCACTTCAAGCACCCACCTAATATCTAATATCAACTGCTGTGAGGAGTGCAGCCTCTATTTGCTCTTTTTTAGGTCTTCTCATCTAACATCAGTACATGATGCAAATGGGGCCAACTCCAAATTTTGGAATGAGATGTACAACAAGCTCATACAGTATAGGTGTGATGGTCAGGTGTCTACAAACATTTGACCAAATACAGTAATGTGTTAAATATCCTTGTTATTAAAGTAGCCTTTTATTTATTTTTTTACAGAGGCTCTCCATCTTGGAAGAATTGGCATGTACATAAGCCCCATGGGTCATTCGGCTCTCCTCTTGGTAAGTGCCCCCAGCCTGTCTTTGCATAAACAGTTTCAGTTTTTTTTCTGTAGTCACCTTTAATTAAAGTCATCTCATCAGGTTTGCACAGGAGGCTGCAAGTGATAGTCCCATGCATTGCTTTTCCTGCACCTAGTTAAAGCAGAGCTCCACCCAAAGGGGGAAGTTCTGCTTTAAGACACACACCCCCCTTCTCTGCCTAACTTGGCATGTGATTTTGGAGTGCGGGGGGAGGAGGAGCGGGTACCTCATTTTGACATGTACCTGCTCTCACTTCCACTTGGATCGCCTAATCGATCCAAGCGGAAGTTCTCCTACCCCTCCTCCCTCCCTGCAGTCTTTTGGGACACATCGCAGGTCCCAGAAGACTGCAGGACCGTTCACAAAGTGCAGTGCAGCTCGCGCATGCTCAGCGGGCGGCCGGCTGTAAAGCCGAAAGCCGCACAGCCAACTGCCCACACTTAGGATGGCGGTGTCAGGAACCTGGAGGCTAGTGAAAAACTAGCCCGGGTGAGGACAGCACTGGATCCTTTGACAGGTAAGTGTCCATTTATTAAAAGTCAGCTGCTATAGGATTTGTAGCTGCTAACTTTTAATTTTTTTTTTTTTTGCAGACTGAATCTCCTATTTAAAGCTGAACTCCAGGTGGATACAAAAGAATAAATGCAACTCTGCATTCATTAGTACTCCCTTATGCCGTGTACACACGGGCAGACTTTTCGGCATCAAAGGTCCGACGGTCTTTCCGACGGACTTTTGACGGACTTCCGACGGACTTTTGAACGAACGGACTTGCCTACACACGATCACACCAAAGTCCGACGGATTCGTACGTGATGACGTACGACCGGACTAAAATATGGAAGTTGATAGCCAGTAGCCGATAGCTGCCCTAGTGTCGGTTTTAGTCCGTCGGACTAGCATACAGACGAGCGGATTTTTCGACCGGACTCGAGCCCGTCGGAAAGATTTGAAACATGTTCCAAATCTAAAGTCCGTCTGATTTTCAACCGAAAAAGTCCGCTGCAGGTCCGATGAAGCCCACACACTGTCGGATTGTCCGACTGATTCGTCCCGTCGGACCAGTCCGGTCGAAAACTCCACCCGTGTGTACACGGCATTAGATTGATTTTTTTTTTTTAAGTCACTGAATTTGACTTGGTATTGGTCTCTTGAAGCCTTGTATAGCAGGGCTAAGACTGGGGGAGGGAGACAAAACACAAGGAGCCATGTTGCAGTGCAAGGAGCATGCTGATAGGAGAGGGCAGAGTGATAGAGAGATGAGCTCATCATTGCGCTGCTTTTGCTTTTGATGTCCAATCGTAGGGTGGTGAGATGGGGACAACCTGTACGTATGTGTTACTGAACTGCAATAGGGAAACTTAGATCTCCTGCCCTTCCAGAAAGTGCTGTGCTGTGTGACAGAGCTGTGTACATCTCAGAACTGGAGTGACAGAAGTGCACATTTTTGGTGCAGGTATAGCAGCTCCTTTTATATGCATTCCATTATTATTTTTTTTTGCCTGCAATTCAGCTTTAAAGAAAATGTATAGTGGTTTTGCAATTTAAGTTTATTTGGCGGGCTGCCCGACAGACATAAACAATGGCTAGGCAGTCAGTTGCTGTACTTCCTACGTTTCTTTCTAGGATTGTCCCCATTGTAGAAGGACTTTCCAGCAAGTCAGAAAAGTTGTGTGTGTGATAAAGCGATTGTAAACCGCTGGGTGCATTTTTTTTTTTTTTTTTACCTGCAAGGTAAAGCCATAATGTGCTAGTATGCATATTGATGAGGGGGGAGAGAAGAGCCAGGGAAGGGAAAATATAAGCAAATTCAATGTAAGCTTTAAATAGTGTGTTTTTTTTCCAGTATGGAGTTCAGCTCTAATTATTTATGTGAGAAGCAGGAACAATTTTCAGTTTTGGGTCTTTTAAAGAAGTAAAGTATGATAACTTGTATAGTGGTAGGACTCTTTCGACACCAAGTCTGCCATAAAATATTCATTTTTTTCCCAGCAGTGATAGAGGAGAAGATCGCGACTTCTTGTTTGTCTGCGGCTGATAAGTACCATGCAGGAGCTTTAAACTACCCATCCAAGATGGCCGACCATCATTTGGTCACCGTTAACACAAACTACAGGTGGCTGCCATTATGTCCTGTCACTAAGTATTGGACTAGTTACATACTGTATGTCTTGGCTTTGTAAGACCAAAATCATTGTTCCATTGTCAGAACTTATAACACAAGTTATACAGTTGTGCTCATAAGTTTACATACCCTGGTAGAATTTCTGATTTCTTGGCCATTTTTCAGAGAATATGAATGATAACACAAAAACTTTTCTTTCACTCATGGTTAGTGTTTGGCTGAAGCCATATATTATTAATCAACTGTGTTTGCTCTTTTAATGGCAACAGAAACCCAAATGACCTTGATCAAAAGTTTACCTACCCTGGTGATTTTGGCCTGATAACATGCACACAAGTTGACGCAAAGGGGTTTAAATGGCTGTTAAAGGTAACCATCCTCACCTGTGATCTGATTTCTTGTAATTAGTGTGTGTGTAAAAGGTCAATGAGTTTCCGGACTCCTGACAGACCCTTGCATATTCCATCCAGTGCTGCACTGACGTTTCTGGATTCTGAATTAATGGGGAAAGCAAAATAATTGTCAAGGGATCTGCGGGTATAAGTAGTTGAACTGTATAAAACATCAAAGGGAAATAAAAAGATATCCAAAGAATTGAGAATACCAGTGAGCAGTGTTCAAACTCTAGAAAATCAAGAATTGGAAAATCAGTGGTTATGTTGAAACCAAACCACGGTCAGGTAGACCAACTAAAATTTCAGCCAGGAAATTGTTTGGGATGCAAAGAAAAACCCACAGATAACTTCAGGTGAAATACAGGACTCTGAAAACATGTGATGTGGCTGTTTCAAGATGCACAATAAAAAGGCACTTGAAGAAAGATGAGCTGCATAGCCGAGTCGCCAGAAGAAAGCCATTACTACGCAAATTCCACAAAGTATCCCGCTTACAATATGCCAAACAGCACAGAGACAAGCCTCAAACCTTCTGACACAAAGTAATTTGGAGTAATGAGACCAAAATTGAGCTTTTTGGCCACAACCATAAATGCTACATTTGGAGAGGAGTCAACAAGGCCTATGATGAAAGGTGCACCATACCTACTGTGAAACACGGAGGTGGATCACTGATGTTTTGGGGAAGTGTGAGCTACAAAGGCACAGGAAAATTTGGTCAAAATTGATGGCAAGGTGAATGCAGTATGTTTATCAAAAAATACTGGAGGAACATTTGCATTCATCAGCCAGGAAGCTGCGCATGGGACATACTTGGACATTCCAACATGACAATGATCCAAAACACAAGGCCAAGTCGACCTGTCATTGGCTACAGCAGAATAAAGTGAAGGGTCTGGAGTGGCCATCTCAGTCTCCTGACCTCAATATCACACACATAGGTTGGACTTGATGGACTTGTGTCTTTTTTCAACCTCACCTACTATGTATGTAAATATGTAACTATGTAATATCATTGAGCCACTCTGGGGAGATCTCAAACGTGCAGTTCATGCAAGACAGCCCAAGAATTTACAGGAACTGGAGGCTTTTTGCCAAGAGGAATGGGCAGCTTTACCATCTGAGAAGATAAAGAGCCTCATCCACAAATACCACAAAAGACTTCAAGCTGTCATTGATGTTAAAGGGGGCAATACACGGTATTAAGAACTGGGGTATGTAAACTTTTGATCAGGGTCTTTTGGCTAGTTTCTGTTGTCATTATGATTTAAAAGAGTAAATACAGTTGACTGATAATAAATGGCTTTAGCCAAACACTAACCATGAGTGAAAGAAAAGTTTTTGTGTTATCATTCATATTCTCTGAAAAATGGCCAAGAAATCATAAATTCTGCCAGGGCACAACTGTATATTTGAAGAACACGTTGGAGTTCTGTACGTGATACTTTATTTGCACTAATAAGTGCACAGATAATCGCTACAATCACCTTTCAGAAGAAATATCTGAACCTTGATTGGCAAGAACTGGGAAATTTTATTGTATATGAAAAATGGGATTTATAGTCTGTTGTATTGTAAAATAAAATGTTGCTTTTTTAAAAAAACATTTTGTGTGTTATAAGGACCCTCCGCTTCATTTTTTTTTTCCTCCACTCCCTCTTACCTTATACAGTATGTTGGGTTGTGTTGGTTCTGTTCAAAAAACATACCCACTCATGCAGGGAATAAAGCCTTATTCTGTAGGGATCTGCACACCACGTCCCCCACCATCATCTTCCCCTCCTACATCATCAGGGTGGCACTTGAGGAGGGGAACCTTTGGTGGCCTAGGCAAGAATAACATTACCCTGCTCCCACAGCCACCTGGGATGCCCATGTCAGATATCCTAGGATGCATCAGAGGCTCAGAAACTGCACAGGAAAAGGAGGAGAAACTTCGGGGGACGGCTACAAAAACCCAGAAGTGACAAACAGCCCCCTGATAGGTTTTCCTTCTCTAGTGCTGTTTCTGAGCCCCTGATGTTTCCTGGGATATCTGACATTGATATCCTAGGAGGCTGTGGGAGCCTAGGCAAAATGAATGCATGTAGTGGGGGCAAACTGGACGATATAACCAAAAACCAAAGGTTAAAACAATTGTTGCTATTACAGGGTAATGAGAGGAGGATTATCGAAAAGGAGTGTTTTATAATTTTGGGTCAAGAGGTCCCTGACTTTATCCTACCTTATATTGTATATATTTAAAGAATCACAAAATTGATAAATATTTGGGCCTCATCAGATGAAATCTGGCACTTTTTTATTTTATTTCTTTATTTAGTAATTCCAGTAAAACTGACCAGATACAACTATGAGGAGGTACAGTTGTAAAGCAGTGGTATCTTGTTGGGATGCATCGGACAGCAAAAATATACATACATAAAGAATACAAATAAATGATGATGACCAGGTGATCTTGGCTTAGTATATCAGGTACATCCTGGCTAGGTTCTGCATTCCTTACGCCATATACAGTTCAAATTTTGAGTGATTCCTGCCAAAATCCTCCTTGTGGGTGGCCCTGCCATCACCACCCAGCTCAGCCAGGTTAGAAATTGTTGGCCAAACATCGCTCGTATCCAATCAGCTGTGGGTGCCAAGCAGAAAGGAGTAAGTGTGGGGAAATGCAGGGTAGTGGCAGGGGGGGAGTTAGGAGAGAAGATGAGGTGGTTGGGATGGAGTGGGAGTGCCCTGGCCTATTATAATTGCTAAAGCAATGCTAAATCACTATAATTGCTAAAGGTCACCCCTAAGCAGTTTGGGTAAGAGGTAATGATATCTTCAAGAATATTGTCAAGATGGTTTCTTTGGGAGTAGAAGAGGCTGATCCCTTCATGTGGACCTGGCCATATTCTTCAAGAAACATGAATTAGTTCCAATAAATCCATGTCTTTCTATAGAGTTTTTGGTGGTTTTGAAGGGAAGTAGGAAGAAGGAAATGATGCACATATAACTTAGGTTCCTAAGGTCTCAATTTTCTTCAACCTGACAGTGAATATATACATACTACATATTGCAAGCCAAATATTGTCTCTTCTGTGTCTAAAGGAACTTCAAGTCCCACAATGCCCCCTTCCCATATCTCTCCTGTATCCAAAGAGCTACAAGTGCCACCACGACCCGTCACTGATGTCTCTTCAGTATCCACAGAACCATAAGTTCCATGATATCCCCAATTGTATGTCTTCTAAGTCTGAAGAAACTCAACTCCTGCCATACTTCCCTACTTATCTCTCTCTTGTATCAAAAGAACATATCCCATTATTACCTTGTACTAATGTCTCTTCTGTATCCAAGGAAACACATGTTCAGGATGTCCCTTTAGTGGTGTCTCTTGTGTCCAAAGCATGTTCCACTTAGGTCCTTTTATGGTTTCTCTCCTGTGTCCAAAGTATGACAAATCTCACCATGACCTCGTACTGATGTCTCTCCTGTGTCCTAAGTATGAGAAATGCTACCATGACCTCATACGGATGTCTCTCCTGTGTCCAAAGTATGACATATCCCACCATGACCTCATACTGCTGACTCTCCTTTGTCCAAAATATGACAAATCCCACCATGACCTCATATTGATGTCTCTCCTTTATCCAAAGTATGACAAAGCCCAACATGAACTCGTATTGATGTCTCTCCTGTGTCCAAAGTATGACAAATCCCACCATGACCTTGTATTGATATCTCTCCTGTGTCCAAAGTATGACAAATCCCACAATGACCTTGTACTGATGTCTCTCCCATGTCCAAAGTATGAAAAATCCCACCATGACCTCATACTGATGTCTCCCCTGTGCCCAAAGTATGACAAATCCCACCATGACCTCGTACTGATGTCTCCCCTGTGCCCAAAGTAAGACAAATCCCACCATGACCTCATACTGATGTCTCTCCTGTGTCCAAAGTATCACAAATCCCACCATAACCTTGTACTGATGTCTCTCCTGTGTCAAAAATATTAAAAATCCCACCATGACCTTGTACTACTGTCTCTCCTCTATCCAAAGAATCCCAGAATGCCCCTCTAGTGGTGTTTCTTGTGTCTGAAGTACCAAAAGTCCCACTTTGACCCTTTTCTGTTGTCTCTTTTTTTCTACAAACTATGGCAAACCCCACCATGACTTTGTATTGATGTCTCTCCTGTATCCAAAGAACCACACATTTCAGCATGCTCCTCTAGTGGTGTTTCTTGTGTCCAAAGTACCATAAGTTCCACTTTAACTCCTCCATTTTTTGTGTCCGAAAAACCACATGTCCCATCATGCTTCTCTGCTGATGTCCATTACTGTGTCCAAAGATCTTAAAATCCCACCTTGATCGCTTACTGATGTTTCACCCACTTTAGTGCAAGCCAAACAGCTAGATGGACAGATGAAATATACAGTATATAGGAGAGCTGTTTTACCTGGCAAAGTATTTGTAATTTTGCACATCTATTCCAGGGATTTAAACAGCTCTACCATCCACACAGTACTACCTGACAGAAGAGGGGACCTGGTTAATCTCTGCTGCAGTTCAGTAACACTAATGCCGCGTACACACGAGCGGACTTTACGGCAGACTTTGTCCCGCAGACTTTTCGACAGACTTTATGACGGACTTTTTGAATGAACGGACTTGCCTACACACGATCAACCAAAGTCCGACGGATTCGTACGTGATGACGTACGACCGGACTAAAACAAGGAAGTTCATAGCCAGTAGCCAATAGCTGCCCTAGCGTCGGTTTTTGTCCATTGGACTAGCATTCAGACGAGCGGACTTTTCGACCGGACTCGAGTCCGTCGAAAAGATTTGAAACATGTTTCATTTCTAGGTCCGTCGAATTTTTTTGGGAAAAAAGTCAGCTGGAGCCCACACACGATCTAATTGTCCGACGGACTCCGGTCCGCCAAACCAAGTATGCCGTAAAGTCCGGTCGTGTGTACGCGGCATTATGCCGCGTACACACGGGCGGACTTTTCGACGGACTAGGTCTGGCGGACTTTTCGACGGACTTTCCGACGGACTTTCGGAATGAATGAACTTGCTTACACACAATCAACCAAAGTCCGACGGATTCGTACGTGATGACGTACGACCGGACTAAAACAAGGAAGTTGATAGCCAGTAGCCAATAGCTGCCCTAGCGTCGGTTTTTGTCCATCGGACTAGCATACAGACGAGTGGACTTTTCGACCGGACTGGAGTCCATCGGAAAGATTTGAAACATGTTTCATTTCTAGGTCCGTCGAACTTTTGGGAAAAAAAAGTCCGCTGGAGCCCACACACGATCGAATTATCCGTCGGACTCCGGGTCTCCGGACCAACTCTGCCATAAAGTCGACTCGTGTGTACGCGGCATCACAGGTCTTGTCCCTCCCCCAGCCTGTGATTGGACAGCAAAGAAGAAGCAACACACTGGTGAGCTTATCTCTCGGTCACTCGTCTCTCTCTACCTATCAGTATGTTCCTCTCAGTATAGCACAACTGATTGGCTCCATGCATTGGGTCCCCTTTCCCCCATGTCCAGGCTCATGTAAACCAATAACAGAAAAAACTGTTTGTGAATGTTATCAATACTTATATGTGCAATCTGCCTGGCTTTACCACTAAAAAGTCAAAACAGTGTGAGCATGACTAGGATAACAGAAGATCTGGGACACCTTGGGATAGAAGACAGAAATAGGTTCTGGGCATCATGATGAATGCATGGAAGAACAGTGGGACGGGCTTAAAAGAGGATGATTAACTCCTTCCCGCCGAGCGTATGCATATATAGATAATAATAAAGTGTGGAGCTAATAAATTGCTAGGCAAGTAGTAGTGATCTCTGTGAAAGAGTGTTTAAGACTTAGAGTGTATACTCGTAGAGTGAATGTTAAAACATCCCAAAGGATATATAGAGATAAATAATGACAGTGGGTGCTTAGGTATGTGAAGGAGTGAAAGCTTAATACCAACCAATGGGTAAATTAAGAAACAATTGTGCATAAGATACCATATTCAAAAAAAGATAATACAATAATAATACAAAGTGTCCCAGTATATTGAGTGTGCAGCTCAATAAAAAAGTATTGTCCGTTTGAGCAAACGCTGAGAGGGAAGACGTCCAAAACCCTAGGGAGGGTAAACATATAAAAATATTGGAAGTCTGTTATTGGAAAGATGCTGTACTTCAAGTAAACCCCACAGCCATCTGGGTGTAGGCCATCTTCATATGCAATGATTTAAGGGCTGTTTTAAAGAAATCCTTAAATACAGGTGGGTTCTTCACTCATATAGATGGTTTCAACATAGAGAGAGAAAGACAAAAGGATGCCCTTACCAGATAAGGTGGACTCACAGGCCCTTGGCGGTGAGTCAAACGAGCTTGTACCGTCAAGCGGTATGGGGTGGCGATCTGTGAGAAGATCTTATGTGGAATCTCGTCAGAAGTCCTCAGATGATGTACCAATTTGGGATCAGGAACCTCCAAGGATCGGCTTCGGTCGCCGGTTGATCGTTTCCTCAATGGCCCATCCCATGAGCGAGTGAACAAGGAAAAAAAGAAGAAAACTTCCACATAGTGTAAATCCTTATTTTTCAAAGAAGCGTAGTAGCACTTTATTCAGGAATACACTCCGAAAAATTACAAGCGAGGGCAGTAAAAACTCGGTTAAAAATACAAAATAATAAGAAAAGGCATAAAAAATGGTATAAAAACAGCGCAGTGAGTAGTGGTGGGGTGTAATCATAGAGACCCGACGCGTTTCGCCCTCAAAGGCTTCTGCTGGGGTATGCCTTTGAGGGCGAAACGCGTCGGGTCTCTATGATTACACCCCACCACTACTCACTGCGCTGTTTTTATACCATTTTTTAGAGCGGGCGGTCGGCTCTTCAGGGATAACAACCGATGCGGCTAAATTTTAAAAGTGAAGTACTAATGCGCCGCTAAAACGTGTAAACAGAATATATAGTAAAGTGCTGAAGTGCAAAAGATAAATATAAAGCAGCTGACTTCTGTAGTGTTGCCAGCACCAAGATATAAAGTGATAAATGGTGAAGCAGTGCTAAATATCACTTCAAAAATTATAACAATAAAGTGCTAATACTATTCCTGAGTACCTCTGAATCAATCTTGGCAATATAAAGTGCAAATGATAAAGTGCTAATAGCAATATATAATAATTAATGTGCAAACTGGTGCAATATTAATAACATCAAATAAAACAATTCACAAAGATGACTGATGTAACTACAAAGGGCTAAATGTGAAAAATGATGCAATGATAATGACATCAAAATAGTAAAGTTCACAAAGTTGACAGATGGATCTTCAGATGCTAAGCAAATAGTCTCTATACAGGTAAATACGTCAAGGAAGAGTTCTAATGCAGATAATAACTTATAAGAATCCTTTCTCCAATCCACACCCTGTAAGTGCTAGCCTCTCACCTCAAGGGAAGACCCCAAATGGGTCTAGTTGTGCATCAACAGATCAAGAGATGTCCTTTTTCCTCCTCCTTGGGTAGATCTTAAACAGATGGTCGCAGCAATCTCCAGGCTATTTCTCCACAGACACCGAGTTCCACGACCAGCTCCTTTTTAAAAAGTTGTCTTTTATTTTTAAAGAGCAGCTCCAGTGAAGAAAGGGTAACTAGGCTTGAGTTGGACCAGCCAATGAATGATGTCATCCTTCAGGAGAAGGCAATAGAAAGTATGTCCTCAGGCTCCCTTTTCCCATTCATCATTCACAAGGATTGCTGTAACATTTAGTCTTTCTGGCAGGATAAAAAGTTGGAGGCAGAAGATAGGCTGATCTTCTCGCCTCTCTCCCGCCATCTGTCACTTTCTCTCCCCTCACAGTGCACCACGCGACCTTCTCCAATCGCCGTCGGCACGCTAAAAGCCGCTCGGCTGTTAAACAGGAGGAGTGAGAGGGGATGTCCCCCCCTTCCACGCTCTTACCGGGCCTCCGTCCCACCGGGAGACCTGATACGCGATCTGGCACTTCCTCTGGCTAGAGAGAGACTGGAATGAAACCGGAAAACACGGAAGCGACGTCACGACCAATGGTGCCGGTTTTAAAAAAAAGTGACAGTATTCAGAATCGCAGTTTTTTTGTCAATCTGAATACTTTGAAGTGCAAAAGAGGGATTTGGGCTCTTTTAGACCCCCGATCCCTCCATAAAGAGTACCTTTCACCACCTATCATCAAAGTGATCAAATTTTTTTTTTTGTAAAAGTGACAATGTAAAAAAAAAAAAAAAAAAAAAAATTTAAAGCGCCCCGTCCTCGCGAGCTCGCGCACATGTAAGTCGCGCCCGCATATGTAAATGGTTTTCAAATTACACATGTGAGGTCTCGCCGCGATCGTCAGAGCGAGAGCAGTAATTCTAGCATAATGCTGCGTACACATGACCGGACTTTCCAGCAGAAAAGGTCCGACGGAACAAATCCATTGGACATTTAGATCGTGTGTGGGCTTCATCGGACCTTTTCTGGCAAAAAATCTGACGGACCTTAGAAATAGAACATGTTTCAAATCTTTCCTGACGGACTCGATTCCTATAAAAAAAAAAGCGTTCATCTATATGCTAGTCCAACGGACCGAAAACGACGCAAGGGCAGCTATTGGCTACTGGCTATTGAACTTCCTTTTCTAGTCGGGTCGTACGCCATCACGTTTCGAAACAATTGGACTTTGGTGTGATCGTGTGTAGGCAAGTCGGAACTCCGTCGAAAAGTCCTTCGGGGTTCAGTCCGGCGAGAAGTCTGCTCGTGTGTACACGTCATTAGACCTTCTCTGTAACTCTAACCTGGTAATTGTTATTTTTTTTTAAAGTGCCGCCTGTGGAGATTTTTAGGTACCGTAGTTTGTCGCCATTTCACCAGTGTGCGCAATTTCAAAACATGTCATGTTGGGTATCTATTTACTCGGCGTAACATCATCTTTCACACTATACAAACAAAGTGGACTAAGTTTACTGTTTAGTTTTTTTTTAATTCATGAAAATGTTTTTTTTCCTAAAAATATTGCGTTTGAAAGACCGCTACGCAAATACAGTGTGACATAAAATATTGCAACGACCGCTATGTTATTCTTTAGATTCTCTGCTAATATATATAGATATATATATATATATCTATATATATGTATAATGTTTGGGGGTTCTAAGTAATTTTCTAGCAAAAAATACGGATTTTAACTTGCAAGCAACAAATGTCAGAAATAGGCTTAATCATGAAAGGGTTAAAGAGAACCTGAGCCTTTCCCCTGTATACACTGCACACATAGGCCACAGTTCTTGTACCCACAAATACTACCAACAGTAATGAAGGAGGAAATGTCCATTTGGTATTGTCACTGGAAGGAAAAAAATGCACCCTGTGTTGGTGGTGTCACCAGAAGAAAGAATGTCATTGTGTCAGTGGTGTCACTGGAAGGAAAACATGTTTTTATGCTGGTGGTGTCACTGGAAGGAAAAAATGCAGTTGCGTCAGTGTCAATGGGCAGAAAAAACCAGTACAAGGGGAGGTGCAGTTGATGGTGTGGACTGGCAGCACAGAGGGGGGGCAGTTGATGCTGTGGACAGGTAGTACAGAGGGGGCATTTAAAGGTTGGGACAATCAGTATAGAGGGGTAGTTGATGGTCAGGACAGGCAGTGCACAGGGGCAGTTGATAGTCAGGACAGGCAGTACACAGGGGCAGTTGATAGTCAGGACAAGCAGTACACAGGGGCAGTTGATGGCCAGGACAGGCAGTACAGAGGGGCAGTTGATGATGGAGACAGACAATATAGTGGGTACAGTGGTTGGCAGTGACAGGCAGTACAGAGGGGCAGTTGATGGTCAGGGCAGGCAGTACAGAGGGGCAGTTGATGGTGAGGACAGGTAGTATAGAGGGGGCAGTTGATGATGGAGACAGACAATATAGTGGGTACAGTGGTTGGCAGTGACAGGCAGTACAGAGGGGCAGTTGATGGTCAGGGCAGGCAGTACAGAGGGGGCAGTTGATGGTCAGGACAGGCAGTACAGCGGGGCAGTTGATGGTGAGGACAGGCAGTACAGGGGGCAGTTGATGGTGAGGACAGGCAGTACAGAGGGGCAGTTGATGGTGAGGACAGGTAGTATAGAGGGGGCAGTTGATGATGGAGACAGACAGTATAGTGGGTGCAGTGGTTGGCAGTGACAGGCAGTACAGAGGGGCAGTTGATGGTCAGGGCAGGCAGTACAGAGGGGCAGTTGATGGTCAGGGCAGGCAGTACAGAGGGGGCAGTTGATGGTCAGGACAGGCAGTACAGGGGGGCAGTTGATGGTGAGGACAGGCAGTACAGGGGGGCAGTTGATGGTGAGGACAGGCAGTACAGAGGGGCAGTTGATGGTGAGGACAGGCAGTACAGGGGGGCAGTTGATGGTGAGGACAGGCAGTACAGGGGGGCAGTTGATGGTTAGGACAGGCAGTACAGGGGGGCAGTTGATGGTGAGGGCAGGCAGTACAGAGGGGCAGTTGATGGTGAGGACAGGCAGTACAGGGGGGCAGTTGATGGTGAGGACAGGCAGTACAGAGGGGCAGTTGATGGTGAGGACAGGCAGTACAGGGGGGCAGTTGATGGTGAGGACAGGCAGTACAGGGGGGCAGTTGATGGTGAGGACAGGCAGTACAGGGGGGCAGTTGATGGTGAGGACAGGCAGTACAGAGGGGCAGTTGATGGTGAGGACAGGCAGTACAGGGGGGCAGTTGATGGTGAGGACAGGCAGTACAGGGGGGCAGTTGATGGTGAGGACAGGCAGTACAGAGGGGCAGTTGATGGTGAGGACAGGTAGTATAGAGGGGGCAGTTGATGGTGAGGACAGGTAGTATAGAGGGGGCAGTTGATGGTGAGGACAGGTAGTATAGAGGGGGCAGTTGATGGTGAGGACAGGTAGTATAGAGGGGGCAGTTGATGGTGAGGACAGGTAGTATAGAGGGGGCAGTTGATGATGGAGACAGACAGTATAGTGGGTGCAGTGGTTGGCAGTGACAGGTAGTATTGCGGGGCAGTTGATGGTTAGGGCAGGCAGTACAGAGGGGGCAGTTGATGGTGTGGATACGTAGTACAGAGGGGGCATTTGAAGGTTGGGACAACCAGTACGGAGGGGCAGTTGATGGTCAGGATAGGCAGTACAGTGGGGCAGTGGAACGTGGGGACAGGTAGCATAGAGGGTGTAGTTGACGATGGAGACAGACAGTACAGTGGGTGCAGTGACAGGCAGTACAGAGGGGCACAATTGATGGTGTGGAAAGGCAGTACAGGAGGGGCAGTTGATGGTGGGAACAGGCAGTACAGAGAGGGGCAGTTGATGGTGGTGTAACCAGGTGCTGGACTACAGAAACATGGAGAAGGAAACATTGTCCTCTTTACAGTCAAGTATACTTTCACTCTATAGCTATGCAGGCTGTTGTGTTGCACTATTCATTACAGTCAGCAGATATTACAGATATAACCTGTACTGGATATTGTTTTTCTTACTTACCTCCTAATTAAAACTGATTTGAATAAAGAGCCCCGACTATCGCCAGCAAAAGACCACAGTAAAGGATTGCTCTGTAAAGCCATTTTACAAGCCTCCTGTCTATCATTCATTTAAAGGGTACCTCCGTTCAGGTGACCTAGGCCTAGCATAATCACTCTTAATGCACTCTGGCAGTATACAGTGCCCTGCAAAAGTATTCACCCCCCCTTGGCATTTTTTGTGTTTTGTTGTCTCGCAACCTGGAATTAACATGGAATGTTTGATGATTTGCATCATTTAATTTACAGAACATGCCCACAACTTTTAAGATTTTTTTTTTTTATTGTGAAGCAAACAACAAATAGGACAAAATAACAGAAAAGTCAATGTGCATAACTATTCACCCCCCTAAAGTCAATACTTTGTAGATCCACCTTTTGCAGCTATCACAGCTCCAAGTCACTTTGGATAAGTCTCTATGATCTTGCCACATCTTACCACTGGGATTAATGCCCTCCTTGCCCGGTCCGTGAGTTTTGGTGTGCGGTTGTCTCTTGGCAGGTTTGCTGTTGTGCCATGTTCTTTCTATTTGGTTATGATAGATTTGATGGTGCTCCTAGGGATCATCAAAGATTTGGATATTTTTTTATAATCTGCAAAATAGAAAAACACATAACACATATATGAGAGTACCCGGGGCTGCACAACCCAAAAAGAGTTTAAAAAAATGGAAGGTTTCCCCAGGGTTTTTTTTAGCAGCAAAACATTGTTATTATTATAAAAATAAATAATATAAATCAAAAATAAAAAGTAAGTTCTAATGTGCGATCAATTTATTAAAAATTACAACCTCTGGTTCAGGTAAACAAACAACAACACATAACATCACTCATGGCAAGAATGCCCCCAGGAGAACATAGTTTGACAATTACATTTACAACATTAATAACATTTTATCCACATGAATACCCCAATGCATTTCAACCCATTCTGGTCTTCTTCAGGGGGATTTAGATTCTAGGGAAATGTATCAAAAAAATATAATTTAATTTAAAACTTAGGTCAGTATACAGAACATCATTGTAACATTTCAAATTGTGCAGAAAAATGTCTCCCCATATACATGGAGGCATATTTACCATTAAGTGGATGATAGGGTGAGGATGCATCGCACAAACCAGATTGTTAAAAGCATTCAAATTTAAAGATCCCAATGACCATGCATATTCCCTCCGCGCTCTCCAGGTGGACCCACAGTCCATTGGACTTGCAAGGGGCCACATGCTCTGGTCCTGGAAGGGAGGATGGGGGGCAAGGCTCCTGCAATTGAGTAAAAAAACCTTAGTATGAAGGTATTCTAGGAGTATCTAGTATGGTTTTGCGACTACAGACTGGCCCGTACTAAAACAAATATTTGATTCATATTAGTTGGATCTAATGGTTTTGTTATATGATTGAACTTTTGGTTTAAAATTGATGATTTTAATTAATAAGAGTGAGATAGATTAAATAGAAATTCAATAGGATAGATTGAACAGTGGCCCTTTTCTAAGGGCCACTGTGGGAAGCCTTCAACGTGCTGGCGGCGTCCCTTTGATCACCGCCGGACAGTCGGTGACGTCACACGCGCGTTCCCCTTTCAACACATAAGAGACCCTATATGAGATGAGGCATATCCCAATTGTTCGAGGATGTAGCCTGGATAGATTGTATCAACTGTTCAGGCATAGGAGAACTATACTCCTGGAATGAAGGTAAACAATCATTTTTCCCTCCATATCTTTCATCCAATTGGTTGAATATATATGCTTTCACCTCCTATAACTAATAGTTAAATCAATTTAAATAATATAATACGTATACATATGACCAAATTCAATCAGTATTTTTGTGCATTTAATTCTACAATTGTTTCAACAAATGTTTGTTCATTCAGTGTTCATTTTCCATGGGCCATTGCATCCCGCTGCGCGACACTAGGTGGGGTTCCCCTTTCCATCTGGCTTCCCAGCACGGGGGGGGGGGGGGGAGACGCAATCTTCTTTGCGTTTTTTGCCCATCTATATTTCCTGCAGGCAGGCCCTTTTCTAAGGGCCACTGTGGGGCGCCTTCAATGTTCCGGCGGCATCCCTTTGATCAGCGCCGGACAGTCGGTGACACCACGCGCGCGCGCCATCCCGCGCGCTCCCATTACGTCGTGCATCGGAGTTAATGGCGAATTGCTGGGGCTCACGCCTTCCGGAACGCCGAGGGGGCCATGCACATACCGCTAGTGCAGCGGTGGAGACAAGCAGGGGATTTATTGACGGGGAGGAGTCTGGCACCTGCAATATATGGGTAAATAATTGAGACATAATATAAATAGGCAGCTCCCTGATGATCCCAAGAAGATCTCCGGAATGCCGCCATTACACAGAAGAAAAGGTTTAGCACTAGGTAAATGTAGTGCTTGGAACTTACCAGACTGGCTGACATTGATACCTTTCAAAACTTCTCATTCGTTCATATTCTTTTCCCTCTTGGGCTCTTTATATAATCACTGTTTAGTATAGTTATTATATTTCTCTATTAATATAAAGAAAAGGTTTCATCAATACTCCAATACTCACACTCAGCACTATACAACCTTTATTCTGTTTAGCACAACCAAGACATATATTCCTTCACTCTCACAGGCATACCCTGTACACTTCAACAGTTTATCTAATTATGCAATATAGCTTTATTATCAACACCGTATTTTGTTTTTCTACACCATTTTTCAGCGCCTTGTATCACAATTGCATTTATTTTCACACCCTTTTTCATCATAGCACGTTGCACACCCAGCACTCACTTCCATACTCTCACTAAATGGGGTACTAATACCCCATTTATTGTATTCTATTCAATCTATCCTATTGAATTTCTATTTAATCTATCTCACTCTTATTAATTAAAATCACCAATTTTAAACCAATCTAAACAAAAGTTCAATCATATAACAAAACCATTAGGTCCAACTAATATGAATCAAATATTTGTTTTAGTACGGGCCGGTCTGTAGTCGCAAAACCATACTAGATACTCCTAGAATACCTCCATGCTAAGGTTTTTTTACCCAATTGCAGGAGCCTTGCCCCCCATCCTCCCTTCCAGGACCAAGCGTTTGGCCCCTTGCAAGTCTGAAGGACTGTGGGTCCACCTGGAGAGATCTTTGAATTTGAATGCTTTTAACAATCTGGTTTGTGTGATGCATCCTCACCCTATCATCAACTTAATGGTAAATATTCCTCCATGTATATGGGGAGACATTTTTCTGCACAATTTGAAATGTTACAATGATGTTCTGTATACTGACCTAAGTTTTAAATTAAATTATATTTTTTTGATACATTTCCCTGGAATCTAAATCCCCCTGAAGAAGACCAGAATGGGTTGAAATGCATTGGGGTATTCATGTGGATAAAATGTTATTAAACACTTCCCACCCGGCCACTGCACATAAACGGCCGGGTGGGCTATCTCTCCTTCTGAGTGGACGTTCAGAAGCGTCCCTCAGAAGGAGCGGGATCACGCGCGCGTGCCGGCGCAGTGGCGTGATCCCGATGCGCTCGTGTCACCCGGACACGGCACATCTCCGATCGGCAGGAGGGCTCTGCGATTGGCCCTCCTGATCACATGACGGCCGTGTCGAATCACAGCCATCATGTGATGTAAACACAGAGCCGGTTGCTAGGCAATCGGCTCTCCTCTCCTCACACGGAAGTTGTCAGTGAGGAGAGGAGAGTGGATCGCTGCAGCCGGCTAGTGATCAGTGAGGATTAGCTGTTTTTTACAGCTTTTTACTCACTGATCACCAGTCTAGTGTCCCCACACACATGTAAAAACACAAAACAAACAAAGTAAACACACAATGTCCCCAAAACACATGTCCCCAAAACACATGTCCCCACATAGTAAAAACACATGTCCCCCACATATGTCCCAGTAAAATCACATGTCCCAATGATTATCTGCACAAATATGTCACCTGCGCACATCTGTACATGATCATTTGCGCACATGTCCGTGGTCACACGAACCAATTATTATACACTTAACGGGATTTTTTTTACCAAAAACATTTAGCAGAATACGTTTTGGCTTAAATTTATGACAAAATTTGATGTTATTGGATTTGTTTTAAAATAGAAAGAAGAAAATATTGGTTTTTTTTCCAAATTTCCGCTCTTTTTTCGCTTATATCGCAAAAAATAAAAAACGGAGTCGTAAATAAATACCACCAAAAGAAAGCTCGATTTGTGTGAACAAAATTTTAAAAAATTTAATTTGGGTACAGCGTAGCATGACCGCGCAATTGTCATTGAAAGTGTGAAAGCGCTGAAAGCTGAAAATTGGTCTGGGAAGGAGGGGGACGAAAGTGCCTAGTATTGAGGTGGTTAATGTTGTAAATGGAATTGTCAAACTATGTTCTCCTGGGGGCATTCTTGCCATGAGTTATGTTATGTGTTGTTGTTTGTTTACCTGAACCAGAGGTTGTAATTTTTAATAAATTGATCGCACATTCGAATTTACTTTTTATTTTTGATTTATATTATTTATTTTTATAATAACAACAATGTTTTGCTGCTAAAAAAAACCCTGGGGAAATCTTCCATTTTTTTGAATTTTTTTTTATAACCTAACCCTGACTTCTCAACAACATTGTCCCTTTCTTGTTTGGAGAGTTCCTTGGTGCCTCTTGCTTAGGTGTTGCAGCCTCTGAGGCCTTTCAAAAAGGTGTGTATATGTAATGACAGATCATGTGACACTTAGATTGCACACAGGTGGACATCATTTCACTAATTATGTGACTTCTGAAGGTAATTGGTTGCACCAGAGCTTTTTATGGGCTTCATAACAAAGGGGGTGAATACATACACACATGCCAATTATCATTTTTTTATTTCTGAAAAATAGTTTTATGTATATATTTTTCTAATTTTACTTCACCAACTTAGACTATTGTGTTCTGATCCATCACATATAATTTAGATTAAAAAAAATGAACTAAAGGTTGTACTGTAACAGCTGCAGAGTGGTGCCTAGAGTAAAATGCCCAACCAGAAATGTTGAGGCAAAGGACATGGACCACATGACCCCTGATGACGTCAGACGTTGCTGACGAAACATGTTGGATCGGGTAGTACATGCCACGTCACTTCCGGCATCCCCTGGAATGCAGGTGGAACACAATCGGCATCCATGCTTGTTTCTATGAGCCTGTTTCATCGACTTTTTCGTAGGTGCATTTTATAGCTGTGATACCATAAGTTTTAAACTTACTGCACTATGAGGAGCCTTTCTGTTTCTTCTTGAATTATATGATTTACCATACCATTACCTGGTGAGTGTGCCACTTCATGGGCCGGTGACCTGGAGATCCTTTTTCCGCTTGACATGCTGGTTATGACTACCTGTAATGGGTGTCATATATGTTTGGTGAGTAGGATGTATGCCTAGGGGCTGATGGAATAAAGCACTCTCGTTCTCACATATATATAATGAACTTGGAAAGAAGACATCACTATCACTAGTTCTGGAGACATCCGGTGGTGGTGTATGGACATTGCACATTATTTAATATATTCACATTGTTTATGTTTTATGTATGTTTTGTATCTGATGTTTTAGTTGAGCTAGGTATAAAATCACTTTTTTGAGCCTTACTACAAGCTGCTCTGTATTTATTTATTTAATAATACACATTATTATTATTTGTTTGTTGAGTTGATCCAGGGTGTGCAGGTTTAAGGGATTTTATATCCCTCCTTTTTTTTCTAGCCAAAGAACAGGGAACCCATCCTATCCAGTTGCTTCTATGGGGGTAGCACTGCATGTGGGGGCTCATCCAGAATCCCCCAGTACTGAATGCCAGTAGCCTAGATAACAAGTCGGAGGGAGTCAACATGGACTCCATTGCAACCACAGAGTGGTGCCTAGGGTAAAATGCCCCAACCAGAAATGTTGAGGTAAAAAACAGGGAACCCATCCTGTCCAGTGGCTCCTACAGGGATAGAGCTACAGTGGAGATAGGTAGTACAGAGGGGGTTAGTTGATGGTGGGGACAGACAGTTTAGTGGGTGCAGTTGATGGCAGTGACAGGCAGTGCAGAGGGGGGAGGTTTATGGTGGGGAGAGGTAGTACAGAGAGCTTAGTTGATGGCGGGGACAGGCTCAGTGTTCTCTGTACAGCACTTCGGTATATGTCAGAGCTATATATATATATATATATATATATATATACACATGTATAAAAATAATGTTTTTTGACCATGGTGGGACATTACAGTGCAAGCTCCCTAGTGCAGACTGATGTGACTGTACAATCACAGTGATCTAGGATAAACTCCCCATCCCTTCTAAATATAACACCTGTCCTTGGACTTATTATTATATCTCACCGTGTCCCTGCGCACTTTTCCCGCGTTCTTCACGCTGCGACTCAGACACCTGCTGTTGTTTTTTTTAGCGAGCCTTTCCGCTCATGTAAGATCTGCCAGCTGTGCATCCGCTGTAACCTGCCCGGGCTGGAAGCGTCCGGGTAACTTCAGGAAAAGTGCATCCGGCAGCTCAGGAATGTTAGTAAATATATAACGCACCCAAATTAGACTTTTTGCGTAGAAGTTTGCCTTGAACATCCGGCTTCTCAAGCAGAGAGGATGAGGAAATGTAAAATGAGCCTGTACGTAAATATCCCGGCATCCTCCAAATCAAAGCAGATGAATCATCAAACAATGGTCCTCATCTGATGATGGGAACTGCGATGCCAGCAAATTGTTCAGATACACAACACTACAATCGGCAGGATTTTAAAGGGACAGCGCCTTCCAGAATTATGTGGGCTGGGATTGCTGAATTCCAGGCAGATATAAAAGAGACAAAATAATTCAGCTCTGTATTGATTCATACAATCATTCTTAAAAACGCAAGCTAACAAAACCTTTCATTTCTGTATATTGCACATGTTAAAATGTACATTTTAGGCCTGAAGATCAGTTAAAACCCCCAAACGCGATATCATTTCTGAAAGATCCTGCGGAATAAATGGCATCAGTTGCAATTTCTTATGTCACGCGTGTAGCACCCTCTACCTTAGGTAGGTAGGTGCTAGAGTAGTGGGTTTGTTTTGTACTGTTAGCGCAGGTAAATTTAGGCAGGCCTATTCTGTGAGCTAGGCCTGTTTGTTTTGATCTGGGAGCAGGGGAGTGGTTTTGTGTAGCAGCAGGTGACTGACATGTGTTTCAGCTCTTGGGCACCTCCTCTGGTTTTCAGAAGGTTCTGAAAAAGAGTCAGGGCAGAGAGCTGGAGGGACATAGGGTGTATGTGGGAGCCCTGACCAATCCCCAACTAGGATTGGCAGGGGTCAGGCCTCCTATATGTATCCATGCTGTGGGGGGAGTTGTCGGGTGGAAGAACTGAATGATGGAGTGTTAGACTGTCATTGTCTGAGGGAACCCCCTTTCTGGGAGGGGGGGTGAACTCAGGCCTGGAGCTCGGTACCTGGGAGGGAGCCTCTCTCTACACGGTCATGGAGAGGTGTGCTGGAACAGGAGCAGGAAGAGGATAGTTGGGAGCACTGCCAGGAAAGTCATTCAGGAGGGATCCATGCTGGGGTCGGTGAGTGAGAAGCACAGTGTGAAGCTCTGGGAGAGACATGCCAGGATTTGGATGTGGAGCCAGAGGGAGAGACTGTGCTATTGTTTTGGAGTCAAGTCGTTGCAGCCACAAGGGCTGGCAGGATTTGCATCGGACGTGCTGGGATCAGTAGTCCACCAAGTGTCAGTTAGCACTTTAATGCCCCGTACACACGGTCGGATTTTCCGATGGAAAATGTGTGATAGGACCTTGTTGTCGGAAATTCTGACCGTGTGTAGGCTCCATCACACATTTTCCATCGGATTTTCCGACACACAAAAGTTTGAGAGCAGGATATAAAATTTTCCGACAACAAAATCCGTTGTCGGAAATTCCGATCGTGTGTACACAAATCCGACGGACAAAGTGCCACGCATGCTCAGAATAAATAAAGAGATGAAAGCTATTGGCCACTGCCCCGTTTATAGTGCCGACGTACGTGTTTTTTGTCACCGCGTTTAGAACGATCGGATTTTCCAACAGCTTTGTGTGACCGTGTGTATGCAAGACAAGTTTGAGCCAACATCCGTCGGAAAAAATCCTAGGATTTCGTTGTCGGAATGTCCGAACAAAGTCCGACCGTGTGTACGGGGCATTATTCTTCTCTACTAAAGCGGTTGCTATCTCAAAGGGGGTTGCAGACCCCTGTCTGTAATGGGCTATTAGGAAAATGTTAGGACTTATTCAAAGTTAGGCCTACCCATGTGCTAAGGAAGACAGGAACCTAGATTTGGACAGTGAAGTGAAGCAAGCAATCTCAAGTAGTGTGCTGGAGGAGATGTGCAGAGGAAGAGAATGTCGAATCTAGACTCAACCAACATTGATTTAATTGAGAAGCATTCATTATCTGCACATCCCATGTCCCTTTTCCCCATCCAAGTTTAATCCCCTAATAAAAACAACAAAAACAAGCAAGAGCCTGTTCATTGTCTAGGAAAGTGTGCCAAAATGGATGTCTGACCAGCAGGGTGAAATGTGTGGATGCTAGAACACATAGTGACCCCATGGGGGCACCGCTACACGCGATATTAGCACAAATGTTTACCAAACCCATATCAAACATTAAAGTAAATTTTAGTGTGCACAATTTATTTTTTTATTTTTTTTATTTTATTTATTTATTTATTTTGTATCGTTTTTGTTGATACATATGCACCAGTTGTGTATGACTATTTTGTATGTAAAAATACTTTTCAATAAACTTAGATTGATAATAGTGTGCACAAACACAATATCCTACCTGAAAAATGGAAAACGACACTGGTTGTGGGGTAACGGTCGTTGTACGCCCCAATTGGACATAGATTGGAACGGTTTACCCTTGGGGTTTTGAGTTGAAGCAGAAAAAATTAAAAAATTTGAAAAAATATATACATTTTATTTAGAAAAAATTATTTACATCAAAAAGACAATATATTTACCAATAACATCTGGAAAAAATAGCCTCAACAATCAGGAGGCTATTTTTCCCAGCTGTTATTGGTAAATATATATGAACAACTTTAATTTATGTGTCATTATCAATATATATTGCTTGTTGATATTATTGGTTTCTAAATGATTTTACTTTTACAATGTATCTTTCTCCAGAGTTTTTTGCTCTTTCCCCCAGAAGAAGACCTCTACTTCTAAGGTCGAAACGCGTCAGTGTCTCCAGTATGATTACATACTTATATCATGCTATGTTGTTTTTTTTGTATATATAACGGCTGTATATAATGTACATGTAATAGCCTTACTCACAGAGCTTATGTTTTAACACAATTAATATGTCTCTTTTATGTGAATAATTTTTTCTAAATAAAATTTATATATTTTTTCAATTTTTTTATTTTTTTCTGCTGCAACTCAAAACACCACGGGGAAACCCTTCCAAACAATATCCTACCCAATTTTTTGGTAAAAAGTAAAAGATAAGGTTGCATCGAGTAAATAGATACCCAACGTGTTAAGCCTTGAAACAGTTACAAATTTCTATACCCAAAATTGTCTATAGGGGGTGCTATAAAAGCCTTTACAGCTCATCAATTTAGGGTTAAAGGAGAAGTGTGGCCTAAGCTCTTTTGACCATACCTCTCCTATAGGTCACAGGAGTGCATTTAGTTCTGCACTCCTGTGACCCAGATTCAGCTGACAGAGGGCTAAAGCCTGCTGCCGGTTGACATCACAGAGCTGGTGCAGGCTCTGCAGGGACCCTGACAATTATGTCAGGATCTGCCCAGATGCCTGACTGGCAGCTGGCTCAGGCTCTCAATGCAAACTGAAATATCACATGGTCCTAAGTATTCAGACCCTTTGCTCAGTAGGTGACAGGTGATGAGCAGTGCCTGGTTTTCTCCACACATACCGCTTAGAACTAAGGCCAAAAAGTTCTATCTTAGTCTCATCAGACCAGAGAATCTTATTTCTCACCATCTTGGAGTCCTTCAGGTGTTTTTTAGCAAACTCAATGGCTTTCATGTGTCTTGCACTGAGGAGAGGCTTCCGTCGGGCCACTCTCCCATAAAGCCCCGACTGGTGGAGGGCTGCAGTGATGGTTGACTTTCTACAACTTTCTTCCATCTCCCGACTGTATTTCTGGAGCTCAGCCACAGTGATCTTTGGGTTCTTCTTTACCGAGGCTCTCTCACCAAGGCTCTTCTCCCCCAATAGCTCAGTTTGGCCGGACGGCCAGCTCTAGGAAGGGTTCTGGTCGTCCCAAACGTCTTCCATTTAAGAATTATAGAGGCCACTGTGCTCTTAGGACCCTTAAGTGCAGCAGAATTTTTTTTAACCTTGGCCAGATCTGTTCCTTGCCACAATTCTGTCTCTGAGCTCTTCAGGCAGTTCCTTTGACCTCATGATTCTCATTTGCTCTGACATGCACTGTGAGCTGTAAGGTCTTATATAGACAGGTGTGTGGCTTTCCTAATCAAGTCCAATCAGTATAATCAAACACAGCTGGACTCAAATGAAGGTGTAGAACCATCTCAAGGATGATCAGAAGAAATGGACAGCACCTGAGTTAAATATATGAGTGTCACAGCAAAGGGTCTGAATACTTAGGACCATGTGATATTTCAGTTTTTCTTTTTTAATAAACCTGCAAAAATTTCAACAATTCTGTGTTTTTCTGTCAATATGGGGTGCTGTGTGTACATTAATGAGGAAAAAAAATGAACTTAAATGATTTTAGCAAATGGTTGCAATATAACAAAGAGTGAAACATTTAAGGGGGTCTGAATACTTTCCGTCCCCACTGTGTATATATATATATATATATATATATATATATATATATATATATATATATATATATATATTCTGCATTTAGCATAGACTTTATATTCAGTGTTTACTCTATATTCAGTCAGTGCAGGCAGTGTATTGATATATATATACAGTCTTGTGTATATATACAGTATATATATATATATATATATATATATATATATATATACTCTGCATCCAGTGTAGCCTATATCTACAGTGCATTCTGTGGTGTACAGTTGCTAATACAGTGCAGGCGGGGTACACAGTATCTAATACAGTGTGTACAGTTTCTACTACACTTCTGGTG
Organism: Aquarana catesbeiana; assembly: GCF_042186555.1. Taxonomy (NCBI): domain Eukaryota; kingdom Metazoa; phylum Chordata; class Amphibia; order Anura; family Ranidae; genus Aquarana; species Aquarana catesbeiana. Next base: position 33,596,071 of record NC_133325.1, on the reverse strand, counting down.
TAGTCCGCTTTTAAACTTTTTTGTATTGATACATGTCCCCCTGGGGCAGGACCCGGGTCCCCAAACACTTTTTATGGCAATAGCTTTGCATATAAGCCTTTAAAATGAGCACTTTTGATTGTTCACATTCATGTCCTATAGACTTTAACAGTGTTCGCGTGTTCGAGCAAATTTTTTGCCTGTTCGCATGTTCTGCTGTGAACTGAACCCGGGGGTGTTCGGCTCATCCCTAATCACAATTAGTGTCTGTGTATAAATAGTCAATGAGTTTGTTAGCATGGATGCACATGGATGTACTGAGCAGGCTAGACACTGAGCCATGAGGAGGTAGAATAGAACAGTCAAAAGACCTGCGTAACAAGGTAATGAAACTTTACAAAGATGGAAAAGGATATAAAAAGATATCCAAAGCCTTGAATATGCCAGTCAGTACTGTTTAATCACTTATTAAGAAGTGGAAAATTAGGGGCTCTTTTGATACCAAGCCAAGGTCAGTTAAACAGGGCATGCGCGCGATCGTGTGCACTCAGCCCTGTTCTGTTGGTGGCGACGTGTCACTGAGACACCGCTCGTCACCGACGGGGGTGATCAGCCATTGGGCATGACTGTTTACCACATGATCGGCCGTGATCAAGTCAGGGTCGATCACACATGGTACTTCCCCCTTTCACACGGCGCATGCGCGCAATCGTGAGTGCACTGCACGTGCGGGCTGGTGGTGGTCCTGATCACTAAATGTAAACACAGAACAGTGACTAACTGTTACCGGATCTTTCCTCCTCATACGCCGTTTCTAGTGTGAGAAGAGGAGAGCTAGGAGCAGTGAGTTACAGATCTGTGTACTGTAAGTGTGCACAGGGAAGTCTCAGCCAGGAGGTGGCCGGGCCGAGCAGGCTGCCTGATATGCAGGTCCCTCCCCTATACCCGCAAAGAGAAAGTGGCAGGAAGAGGAGTACCCTGGAGGAGGCTGCCATAGGCCTCATTTGGAAGGCTACAGAGGCCCTGAGAGCCACCCACACTGGGGAGGAGGACTTTGCTGGCATAATTGCCTGTAAAATGCAGCGGATGGAGGAGGGCCAACAACTCATGTGTGAGTCCTTAATGTTGCAAGCTCTCAATAAGGGGTTGAGGGGCCAAATAACATCTGCTACCCACATTTGTGACCTCACACATGGTCCTCCTCCTCCAGGTCCTACTACTCCTCCTCCTCCTCCAGGTCCTACTAGTCCTCCTCCTCCTCCAGGTCCTACTCCTCCTCCTGCCACATCTCCAACAGCAGAGCCAGGAAGGAAGCATGGAAGGAAGACCAGAAAGCGATGACCCTGGATCCAGTCTGGTCTGGCAAAAGATGCAGCCTCTTGTGGTACCACAGCCTGGGGACACAGATGTCATCTGCTGCTTTCTGGATCTCTGGGACTTCTGGACCAGACTGCCCTCCCTTACATATGGACTCCTCAGGCCACCAATTTTGATGTTAAATAATTGATGTCTGCCCTGGGGGTCCAAGGCTTCGCTAATTTCTGCTGTTTCTCCAGTGTTGCCTCCCTCTTTGTTTGGTTCTGAGCCCTTAATAAAGGATTTTTGGTTTCAATTATACTCTCCTATGTGTGTTTTCCTTCAAAAAGGACAGTTGGTTTGTGAGGATTCAGGTACATTTCTAAAGTACAATGTGAAATTAACAAGGGACACCAACACCAAACAATCTCCTTGAGATTAAATAATAAAAGATATCAATGGTGTTGTGGTAACTTGACACACAAAACACACACAAAAATATTCTGGAGTGAAACTAAAAATAAAATAAAACAAAGATCAGCCTTGGAAAAAATACAAACCTAAAGAAAAAAAAAAAAATTCTGCCTTTAAAAAAAAAAAAAAAAAAAAAACAACACAAAAATATTTTTGTCAGATGTGACAAATCAAAATATATTAAGAAAATCACGATAAATAATAAAGAAAGAAGTTTGTGAGAAGTGTGTGTGAATATGAGCAGCAAAACTACTTCATTCTTCTCACATTATAAAGAAGAAGAGAGTGCGCTGTGTTAAACCATTTTTTACATTGCAGCGTGACGAAAGTGCTGTATCCATTGCGAACGCTAAGTTTACCAGACCGAGCTGTTCCGTCTCGGAATTTCTTCTGAGCATGCGTGGCCATTTGTGCATCGGAACAGGCCACACACGGTCGGAATTGACGCGATCGGATTTTGTTGTCGGAAAATTTTATAGCATGCTCTCAAACTTTGTGTGTCGGAAAATCCGATGGAAAATGTCCGATGGAGCCCACACACGGTTGGAATGTCCGACAACAAGCTCCGATCGGACATTTTCCATCGGAAAATCTGACCGTGTGTACGGGGCATAAGACTGGGATGCCATTAAAGTTCATGTGTGTGTGAAGGCAGCCGTCCCAATACTTTTGACAATACAGTGTATGTTAACACAAGGCAAAGGACGCCATGCTCTGATTGGGCCCTCAGTTAGAAATAATATGTATGATTGGAGTACAGATGTCAGTATGACTCCTATGTGACCTCTCTGGGTTTTTCTGACATTCCAGCTTGGTGTGTTGTTCTGTCTGGGCGCCCCACCATTGGCATTCACCCACTGGAGGAAGATAATATCAGAGGAAGTATTACCTGGACATTTGATTCATACTGACCAGCAGCCAGGACCTGGCCTTCCTCCAGTGTACCGGCGCTAAATCTGTCTGTCCTACAAAATAGAACTATCACATCCTCTCCAGACACACAGATCTCCCTCCCTGAGCTATAATTACCCCGAGATCCATCAAATATAACCCACACTTTGTTCTACGGGTACACTGCGTCCACATGTCCGCCACTAATACAGGGCAGCTTTATCGCTGCTATTTAAAGCTGAACTCCGAGCACAAAAACTTACAATTTAATTATAATTTACATACACTATATTATCAAAAGTATTGGGACACCTGCCTTTACACGCACATGAACTTTAATGGCATTAGTCTTAGTCCGTAGGGTTCAATATTGAGTTGGCCCACCCTTTGCAGCTATAACAGCTTCAACTCTTCTGGGAAGGCCGTCCACAAGGTTTAGGAGTGTGTCTATGGGAATGTTTGACTATTCTTCCAGAAGCACATTTGTGAGGTCATTCATCCCAAAGGTGTTCTATCGGGTTGAGGTCAGGACTCTGTGCAGAGCAGTCAAGTTCCTCCAAACTCGCTCATCCATGTTATTATGGACCTTGCTTTCTGCACTGGTGTTCAATCATGTTGGAACAGGAAGGGGCCACCCCCAAACTGTTCCCACAAAGTTGGGAGCATGAAATTGTCCACAATGTCTTAGTATGCTGACTCCTTATTAGTTCCCTTTACTGGAACTAAGGGGCCAAGCCCAACCCCTGAAAATCTAATTCATCCCAAAGGTGTTCTATCGGGTTGAGGCCAGGACTCTGTCCACCCCAAACATGCTCATCCATGTCTTTATGGGTTTTTCTTTTTTTTTAAGCACATGATTAGAGCCAGATGCTCCAATAGGCTTCAAAAAAAGGTAAGCACGGGGAGCAGAGTACTGCGCCTCGAGCCCACCCAGTTATGACATAATAGCGAATTCCTGATTGTGCGAAAGGAGAAGTGATCCTATTGACCTGGGGGGGGGGGACGCACGTCGGAAGTCACCGTGATCCCAAGGAGACGCAGGGAAAGCCACCACCCTTCGCCTGGAGGAAGCGCTGCCCATGACCTAGATGGGGTAAGTGCGAGGCTGGTGACCGACCAACCGACTACTGACTGAACGACCAGGGGGAGGGGGGTGCGGAAGACCCGGGTGACCAGGCAAACAATGCCCCCAGAGCCACCCCCCCCAAAATAAAATATAGCACCAGCCACCACTGTTTTGGGGGGTAGGTGGGTTTTGTCTTTTTGAAGGGGTGGTATTTGGGGATATGAAGTTTTGCTATGTGGAGGGGGAGGCTGATTTGATGTTTTTTGGATGTTTTGCTCTTTTTTGTGTGTTTTGGAGTTTATTAGGTAGATTGTTTTAATGTCTTCCTTATTTAGTGTTTGGGAGCTCAGTAGATGGAGGGTGGTGGGCTGACGTTGTAAATTTTAATGCATTTAGGCATCTAGACGTGGTGAAGACAACCTGCTGAAGCTCAAATCTAGCATCAGAACGGTGATGAAAGGAGATTTAAGTGACTTTGAATGTGGCATGGTTGTTGGTGGCAGGCGGGCTGGTCTGAGTATTTAAAAAACTGCTGATCTACTGGGATTTTCATGCGCAATCATCTCTCGGGTTTACAGTGAATGGTGGGAAAAAGAGAAAATATCCAGTGAGCGGCAGTTGTGTGGATGAAAATGCCTTGTTGAGGTCAGAGGAGAATGAGCAGACTGGTTCCAGATGATAGAAAGGCAACAGTAACTCAAATAACCACTCGTTACATCCAAGGTATGCAGAATACCATCTCTAAACGCACAAAACATCAAACCTTGAAGCAAATGGGCTACAGCAGCAGAAGACCACACCAGGTGCCACTCCTGTCAGCTAAGAACAGGAAACTGAGGGTACAATCCGCACAGGATCACCAAAATTGGACAATAGAAGATTGGAAAAACGTCTGGTCTGATGAGTCTCGATTTCAGCTGTGACATTCAGATGGTAGGATCAGAATTTGGCGTAAACAACATGAAAGCATGGATCCATCCTGTCTTTTATTACTGGTTCAGGCTGGTGGTGTAATGGTGTGGGGGATATTTTCTTGGCACACTTTGGGCCCCTTAGTAATAATTGAGCATTGTTTAAACCCCACGGCCTACCTGAGTATTGTTGCTGACCATGTCCATCCCTTTATGACTACAGTGTCCCCATCTTCTGATGGCTCCTTCCAGCAGGATAATGCACCATGTCACAAAGCTCCAATCATCTCACCACTGGACAATGAGGTCCCTGTACTCCAATGTCCTCCACAATCACCACATCTCATCCAATAGAGCACCTTCGGGATGTGGTGCAATGGGAGATTCGCATCATGGATGCGCAGCTGACAAATTTGCAGCAACTGTGTGATGCTGTCATGTCACTATGGAGCAAAATCTCTGAGGAACGTTTCCAACACCTTGTTGAATCTACGCCACCAAGAATGAAGGCAAAAGTGGGTCCAACCTGGTACTAGCAAGGTGTACCTAATAAATTGGCCAGTCAGTGTATATTGTTGGTTTGTTGTGTAATATTAATATTGTTATTTTTTTTTATTATTATTTAGGGTGAGTGCAGTGCAATGGTGGAGGGAAAAAGAAGTTGTGTGATGTCTAGGTGGAAAGGGTGAAGTCTGGTCTAGGAATAGTCGTGTTGTGTATTTATTATTATTAATATTATTTTTATTGCTGTTATTATTATTATTAGATAAATATTTTTTTGGGGGGGTTATTATGTGGATTTTTTTTTATTATGAATATGTTTATTAGTTTTGGAGTTTGTATGTGAAATTTGTTTTATATAATGTATTATGATATTTTAAATAAAAGGTTTTAAAAAAAAGTTCATGGGGTTACATCGATTATGTTTTTTGGAAAATGTTAGTTGAATGAACAAAGTTCTGTAAATGTGTTTTTTATTTGGGAGGAATCATGCTTATTGTAATGCACACATGCATCTTAAATTCAAACGTTGAGTTCACCACATTGGCATGGCAATCAAACTACATATTTCAGTTTTACAGTTTTCATATGAAACTTGCCATATCCGTAATGATACCATTGAAGGCTCTGGCAAACAATTTTCTACATTTCTGTATGAACATTAAAACTAAATTTTATTAGTGTATGTCCAGCTTCCCTTGGTTCCATCCCCTACCGACCTCTGAGCACCATCCTTTGGTTCCACCCCTACCCATCTCTGAGCACCATCCCTTGGTTCCATCCCCTACCGACCTCTGAGCACCATCCTTTGGTTCCACCCCTACCCATCTCTGAGCGCCATCCCTTGGTTCCACCCCTACCCATCTCTGAGCACCATCCCTTGGTTCCACCCCTACCCATCTCTGAGCACCATCCCTTGGTTCCATCCCCTACCGACCTCTGAGCACCATCCCTTGGTTCCACCCCCTACCCACCTCTGAACACCATCCCTTGGTTCCACCCCCTACCCACCTCTGAGCACCATCCCTTGGTTCCACCCCCTACCCACCTCTGAACACCATCCCTTGGTTCCACCCCCTACCCACCTCTGAGCACCATCCCTTGGTTCCATCCTCTACCCATCTCTGAGCGCCATCCTTTGGTTCCACCCACTATCCATCTCTGAGCACCATCCCTTGGTTCCACCTCCTACCCACCTCTGAACACTATCCCTTGGTTCCACCCCCTACCCACCTCTGAGCACCATCCCTTGGTTCCACCCCCTACCACCTCTGAGTGCCATCCCTTAGTTCCACCCCCTACCACCTCTGAGCACCATCCCTTGGTTCCACCCCCTACCCACCTCTGAGCACCATCCCTTGGTTCCACCCCCTACCCACCTCTGAGCGCAATCTCTTGGTTCCACCCCCTACCCACCTCTGAGCGCCATCCCTTGGTTCCATCCCCTACCGACCTCTGAGCACCATCCCTTGGTTCCATCCCCTACCGACCTCTGAGCACCATCCCTTGGTTCCACCCCCTACCCACCTCTGAACACCATCCCTTGGTTCCACCTCCTACCCACCTCTGAGCACCATCCCTTGGTTCCACCCCCTACCCACCTCTGAGCACCATCTCTTGGTTCCACCCCCTACCCACCACTGAACACCATTCCTTGGTTCCACCTCCTACCCACCTCTGAGCACCATCCCTTGGTTCCACCCCCTACCCACCTCTGAGCACCATCTCTTGGTTCCACCCCCTACCCACCTCTAAGCACCATCCCTTGGTTCCAACCCCTACCTAGCTCTGAACACCATCCCTGGGTTCCACCCCCTACCCACTTCTGAGAACCATCCCTTGGTTCCACCCCCTACCCACCTCTCAGTACCACCCCTTTTAGAGAATACAGAACTAAGTATCATTTTTTTTTTTAATTGAAATGGAATTTGTTAATGATAACAAGAAAAGCAGTAAAATAGATCCCCTTCAGCCAGTAACAACAGAAACCCCAACAACACTCCACCCCAGCAACAATAGATCCCCCACACAACAATAGACCCTTTACACAGCAACAGTAGACCACCCACAACAAAATACAACACTCAGCAACAAAAGATCCACCCCAGCAATATTAGACTCCCCCCAGCAGCAAGCAACAATAGACTTCTCCCTTAACAGTAGATCCCTATCAGCAACATAAGACTTCACAGCAAAAATAGATACCCCCACCAGCAACAATAGACCCTCACACAAAAACAGATGCCCACCAGTGACAATAGATCCCCCAACAATCAGCATCAATAGACCCTGCAGCACACCCCATACCCTTTGCTATTAAATTCATTCAGTGCTGGAGGTACTGGGGGTGCCGGAACTGCGTCCCCGCTGAAAAAAGCCAGATGGTGGTTACCAACATTGCACAAATGTGGGTGGTAGGTGGTTGTTCACTACTTTAATGGTTTTACTCGATCATAATTGATGGTAAGTATCTGGTCACACTGTAGGGGGAGAGGACAAAGGGAGGAGGATCATATATGTCAGGCTAAGGTAAGAAATAGCATCTCTTAGTATACAATTAATTGCTCGTAATAGCATAACAATATCCTGGGAAAAAACTTTTAGTTGCACGGTCCATTTCTTAATCCTCAGTAATGAGAAGCTATCAGCTGTTGAACCCCTCACTTTCAACCAAAATAATCTAATTTTTCCAACCCTGCCAAACTATATGTCCCATCTGCTAGCTGCCATTTATTGCACTTTGGGGAGTTCCTTTTCCCCATTATAAAGAGTTTATAAAGTGTGTTATACTCTTCATGGAGAAGGCATAATTGGGTCATCTTGTCTCTGGAGGATAGAAGAGTATGAAGGACATTCGGTCACCTTTTTGTTTTGAACCTATAGGTTGGACTTGATGGACTTGTGTCTTTTTTCAACCTGACCTACTATCTAACTATGTAACCTAATTTAGTGACGATGGTCTGACCGAGACTATTCAGTGTACAAATCAGCTTGCTTCTTCAGTCTGGCCAACTCAAGGTGGGTATTAATGGCCATCAGAGCCAAGGTGGTCTACTCCATGCCCCCAACAGACCGAAACTAGCCCAGAACTGGAGAGGGAAGTCCTTCCAGATGGGAGACTGGACAGCCAATCAGGAAATGCCAAGCAAGTCTAAAGAAATTTGTGGAAAGACCAGGATGTTCGAACCAAACTAATTGGGAGAGTTGCTGGCTGATATTAATTCTTAATTTAAACTGAAAGATTAAGATTAAGTCTCTAATAAAAGGAAATTATAATCAAGGTATTAAAGAGAGTTGTTGCCTAAGGTGAAGCTAATTGTTTGAGAAGACACCCTCGTGTTTTTACTGGAGTCGCCCTTTAACATTTCCCTGAAAAAATAATTAAGGCTGCTGTTGATGGTCGCTCAGCCTGCAAAATGCTAGTTGGCTGGCTGTCATATTGACCCCTCTGGCTTATATACTTTGAGTCACTGACTAGGAACAAGTAGGCAAATATGGAATTCGGAGGTCACTGTGACTATCCTGATCTGTATACTTTTTCTAGGTCAGCAGCTCAAAGTATTGAAGCCAGAGAGTCAGCATGACAGCCAGAGGGTCAGCATGACAGCCAGAGGGTCAGCAACTCAGCCAGAGGGTTAGCATGTCAGCCAGAGGGTCAGCATACATCCAGAGGGTCAGCAACTCAGCAAGAGGGTCAGCAATACAGCCAGAGGGTCAGAATTAAAGCCAGAGGGTCAGCATTACAGCCAGAGGGTCAGCATACAGCCAGAGGGTCAGAATTAAAGCCAGAGGGTCAGCATTACAGCCAGAGGGTCAGCATACAGCCAGAGGGTCAGAATTACAGCCAAAGGGTCAGTATTACAACCAGAGGGTCAGCAACTCAGCCAGAGGGTCAGCATACAGCCAGAGGGTCGGAATTACACCCAGAGGGTCAGAATTACAGCCAGAGGGTCATAACTACAGATCATGTCTTCAGATGATGTGTGTTCCAAGTCAAGTTGAATCCATATAAGCAGATTATAATCTGACGCCGTATCCTCCGAGTCATTGTGCTGTTTACGATTTCCTGACCTGCCAGCCAAATCCCCCCAATCAGGAGTTGAGAACAATATGGACAGCTGGGGCTCGTTCTGGCAAGATTCGATCTCTAAGTGATGGTTGTTCCCTCATGGGTCGGCCCTTAGTTATTTCCGCCAAGTGTCGCCCCCGATCCATCAAAGGCCCGCTATAATCCTTCATGATTACATGTTTTATGGTTCACGAGAGATGTGAAGATACAGCTGTTTGGTGAATTTTTGGACAGCATAATAATCTGCAAAATATGATGTTTGAGGGAAAAGATGGAAGCAAAACTCCAGCCAGAAATCAACAAGACAAAAAAATAAGCAGCTTTACTGCAATATTCACCTTCAGTACAGAGCTCCCTCCCACAGTACTTCTTTTCTGCCACTAGGTGGGTCCAACCCACAAAGAGAACAAGGATCCCACCTCTGGAGATAGACCACTGTTGCCACACATAGATTAAGGGTCTTTCCTCTGTGGATAGACCACTGCTTCCACACAGAGAGCCAGGATCTGACCTCTACAGATAGACCACTGCTTCCACACAGAGAGCAAGGATCCTATCTCTGCAGAGATACCACTGCTTCCACACAGAGAGCATGGATCCGACCTCTACAGATAGACCACTGCTTCCACACAGAGAGCAAGGATCTGACCTCTACAGATAGACCACTGCTTCCACACAGAGAGCAAGGATCTGACCTCTACAGATAGACCACTGCTTCCACACAGAGAGCAAGGATCCAATCTCTGCAGAGATACCACTGCTTCCACACAGAGAGCAAGGATCCGACCTCCACAGATAAACCACTGCTTCCACACAGAGAGCAAGGATCTGACCTCTACAGATAGACCACTGCTTCCACACAGAGAGCAAGGATCCAACCTCTACAGATAGACCACTGCTTCCACACAGAGAGCAAGGATCCTATCTCTACAGAGATACCACTGCTTCCACACAGAGAGCAAGGATCTCACCTCTACAGATAGACCACTGCTTCCACACAGAGAGCAAGGATCCAATCTCTGCAGAGATACCACTGCTTCCACACAGAGAGCAAGGATCCGACCTCTACAGATAGACCACTGCTTCCACACAGAGAGCAAGGATCTGACCTCTACAGATAGACCACTGCTTCCACACAGAGAGCAAGGATCCGACCTCTACAGATAGACCACTGCTTCCACACAGAGAGCAAGGATCTGACCTCTACAGATAGACCACTGCTTCCACACAGAGAGCAAGGATCTGACCTCTACAGATAGACCACTGCTTCTACACAGAGAGCCAGGATCTGACCTCTACAGATAGACCACTGCTTCCACACAGAGAGCCAGGATCTGACCTCTACAGATAGACCACTGCTTCCACACAGAGAGCAAGGATCCTATCTCTGCAGAGATACCACTGCTTCCACACAGAGAGCATGGATCCGACCTCTACAGATAGACCACTGCTTCCACACAGAGAGCAAGGATCTGACCTCTACAGATAGACCACTGCTTCTACACAGAGAGCCAGGATCTGACCTCTACAGATAGACCACTGCTTCCACACAGAGAGCCAGGATCTGACCTCTACAGATAGACCACTGCTTCCACACAGAGAGCAAGGATCCGACCTCTACAGATAGACCACTGCTTCCACACAGAGAGCAAGGATCTGACCTCTACAGATAGACCACTGCTTCCACACAGAGAGCAAGGATCCGACCTCTACAGATAGACCACTGCTTCCACACAGAGAGCAAGGATCTGACCTCTACAGATAGACCACTGCTTCCACACAGAGAGCAAGGATCTGACCTCTACAGATAGACCACTGCTTCCACACAGAGAGACAGGATCTGACCTCTACAGATAGACCACTGCTTCCACACAGAGAGCCAGGATCTGACCTCTACAGATAGACCACTGCTTCCACACAGAGAGCAAGGATCCAATCTCTGTAGAGATACCACTGGTTCCACACAGAGAGCATGGATCTGACCTCTGCATATAGAACTACAATCATTCATTGGTGGATTCCTCTGATCATTCATTGATGTAGTCCTCTGATCATTGCAGGGTGGTCGGAAAACTCCAGTGAATGGTCAGCCTCTGATGATGGAGGCATGGTTAAGCCTCCGAAACGCTCGGCCTGGGACGCTGTGACCAATCAGACAGTTCACTGGAGTTTCCACGTGACTCTGTATCCTTGTATCAGATTTCTTCAGTGATTCTGCCCATGATTCCCAAATCGCTGCAAAATCGCAGGACGTGCTCACGATCCCTTTACACTCAAAGGCATCCCAATCGCGAAGCAAAACTTCTTTTAGGTGACAGGTGCCCCATGATTCTGTTTGCATGATTTTGCCGTAATTTGTCAGGCAACAATCGCGGCAAAATCGTGCCGTGGTTGGAGTGCCATGCCGTGCCCACTAAAGTGTTCGGGTTCGGCTTGAAGAAAAGGTGGCAACCCTAATCCAACCTCTGCAGATAGACCGCTGTTTCCACACAAAGAGCATGAGTCTGACATCTGTAGATAGACCACTGCTTCCACACAGAGAGCAAGGATCTGAACTGTGCAGAGACACCACTGCTTCCACACAGAGAGTAAGTATCCAACCTCTGGAGATAGACCGCTGTTTCCACACAGAGATAAAGGGTCTCACCTCTGCAGACAGACCACCACTTCCACACAACTCTGCATAGAGATCTCTGCTTCTACACAGACAGCAAGGGTTTGACCGCTGTTGATAGTCAAATACTTCAACAAAGAGAACAAGGATCCAACCTCTGCAGAAAGACCACTGCTTCTACAAACAGAAACAAGGGTTTGAACTCTGCAGATATATCACTGCTTTCACACAGGGAGCAGGGCTTCAACCTCTGCAGATAGACCACTGCTTCCACACAGGGAGCAGGAATCCAACCTCTGCAGATAGATCACTGCTTTCACACAGGAAGCAAGGGTCCCACCACTACAGAGAGACCACTGCTTCCATACAGAGAACAAGGGATAGACCACTGCTTCCACACAGAGAACAAGGGTCCAACCTCTGCACAGAGACCACTGCTTCCACGCAGGGAGCAAGAGTCTGACCTCTGCAGAGTGACCACTGCTTCCACACACAAAGCAAAAATCCAACCTCTGCACAGAGACGGAAATTCCGGTGGAAACTGTCCGATGGAGCCTACACACGGTCGGAATTTCCGACAACAAGCTCCGATCGCACATTTTACGTCGGAAAGTCCGACCGTGTGTACGGGGCATAAGACTTTTCTTTTGTTTTAAAGTTCCTGGAATGTATTTCGCTGAATTAAACAGATTTTTAGAAGTATAGCTGAGGGCCTCAAATGCCCTCGCGATGATCAGCATAACACTCGTGAAGTGTAAATAGCAATCCGATGATATTTTGTATCCAGTTTGGGTGCTCTTGGTGCTCAGTGGAGCTCCTCTTTAATCTCAGCCATTACTCAGCACTGACAGAGACAGTAATTGGGGGACACTGGTGACAATATGACATAAGACGCCTGCCTGGAATCAGTGTATTCCATGTAAACAAGGGCAGCTGCATATCAAAAGCCGGCCATGACGCAGTTTACTTAAAGGTCTGATGCGGATTCCTTTTCCTCCCGGATCAAAACAAGCCAATTATCAGCGCTGAGTCCGCCTGAATGCCCATCAGCTCTGCACATCCTCTTCCTACTGCTGTTTAGATTGTTCCTGGCTGCTTCCTGCCCTCCGCTCCTCCTGTCCTTGGCACGAGAACTCCATATACTCTGCCGAATCCCTGGGAATCAATCTCCTCTGAACTGATGTGTTTATTTTATGTATTTGAATGTGGACACCTTAAAGGGTCAGTCCATCCAGAGCTGGTATGTCACTTCTGGAGAGCTGTCTCTCGGGAGCTCTATTGATGATAACTCTACACTTCAGTGTTTCTGGACACCTGCTTTGCTATGATATGGGGTTCCCATCATCCCTGCACTGGGTTCCTGGCTCTGGAATCTGCTGTGCCCATTATGAAGGGCTTCTATGATCCCTGTGCTGAGTTCCTGGGTCTGTACACCTGCTGTGCCCATTATGAGAGGTTCCCACCATCCCTGAACTGAGTTCCCAGGTCTGTACACCTGCTGTGCCCATTATGAGGGGTTCCCACCATCCCTGTGCTAAGTTACTGGGTCTGCATACATGCTATGCCCATTATGAAGGGTTACTATGATCCCTGAACTGAGTTCCCAGGTCTGTACACCTGCTGTGCCCATTATGAGGTGTTCCCACCATTCCTGTGCTGAGTTCCTGGGTCTGTACTCCAGCTGTGCCCATTATTAGGGGTTCCCACCATCCCTGTCTTGAGTTCCTGTGCGTGTACATGTGCTGTGCCCATTATGAGGGGTTAATTTTGTTTATTGAAAATGTTACAAACAACAACTTATATACAATAAAACCATAATAAATAAATAAAACATATTTACAAAATAATTGAATATGATAATACAAAACAAGAACATTATAAATGGTACAAACCAAATTGTGCACTACACAATCCCTATGGGAGAGCCAGACTAAGGAACATCACCGTCACCATGCATGTAGCCTTTTATCAAAAATATATTTAATCTTGAAAATCTAGGGGAGTGAATCAAGAATACAAAGAAAAGCTGCACACCCCAAGATCAACAGGCAACAGCTACAGAGTCCTGATATTCCTCCACGCCCTTCTCCAGGCCTCCTGCTGCCACCTTCCTTTCTCAAGACCCTGAATCTTCCCAACCTCACCCAGAATGTCCTGCATCACCACTTTGACAGGGAGGATTTTACTCTGTAAGGATACCTGACACCGTGCACTCCACGTGAAATAACGGACTACTAGACTAACTAAAAAAAGTGTTTCCAAATCATAATCCCGACGAGTCTGGAATGCCCCATACACCCACTCTGCATAACTCATATGGGGGAGGAAGGGTATACTCAGAGCCCTCCCCACCCTCTTGTACACCTCTATATTAAAAGGGCATTGAAGTAGAAAATGATCCATGGACTCCACCACTCCTCCACACTCCACTCTCGGGCAGCCCCGATCACTCATGGAAAGAAACTTCAAGTTGCCCTTCACATATAGTTTTCCATGAAAGGCAAGCCAAGCCTGATCCCTAAACTTCATTGGGATTCTCTCCAAATTAATCAATCCCACCCCCAAAACCAGGCTTGGGCAATCCCTCAAGGCCAGTGGCTCGCACAAAGCAGAGCTAATGATCCGCTTCTCAAGAAGTTTCCTTGGAAGAGATCTGACTTCTCCTGCCGTTACTTGCCACTGCTGAAGCATTTTCAAACACGGTGCAACATAAGGCAGGAACTGTTCATGCTTGACCCTCAGGCTTCTCACTGGCCCACCATTTTCCCAGTCTCGCAGAAAGGGCCTAAACCAGGACTGGAAAATACCAACCCACCCAGGCGGTCTCTCTGCCAACATGTTACCAAGATTGTACTTCACAAACATCAGAGAGAAAAAGACTACAGGGTTGACCATCCCTAGACCACCCTCCCGCCTAGGAAGGTAAGTCACATTCCTTTTGACAAGGTTTATTCTGTTCCCCCATAACAGCTGGAAGAAACAACTATAGATTCTGGTATAGAGAGAAACTGGCAAAATGCAAACAAAACTGACATACAGAAAAATCTGAATCAGGTAAGTCTTGATCAGATCAACCTTTTCCCTCAAGGAAAGCTGCCAACCTTTCCAGTTTGCCACCTTGGCATCGGCATTCTCCAGCCTGTTCACCCAATTTGCATGACCATAATCACCTAGGCCGAATTCAATGCCTAGAACTCTTTGTTGGGGCTCCGGGAAGTCATCCGGGAGAACAAAGCTCTCACCTTCCACGCCCATCCAGAAAGCTTCACACTTGTCCTGGTTGACCTTTGAACCTAATGCCTCTGTATACTGCCCTATCACTGAGACCACCTCCTGTGCCTCCGCAGTCCCAGAGATAAAAACAGAAACATCATCAGCATAGGCCACAACCTTCAAAGAAGGCTCACCAGCGATGCCCAAAGGTACCTTACACAAAGGTCCACTCTCTAGCCTTCTAATGAAGGGGTCGATTGAAAACACATATAGCAGAGGATTATGAGGGGTTCTCACCATCCCTGTGCTGGGTTCCCAGGTCTGTTCACCAGCTCTGCCCATTATGAGAGGTTTCCACCATCCCTGCACCCAGAGCACAGAGGAAACCACCGAAGAGCAATTAAGGCATGTAAGAAAAACAACTATATCCACCACAATTTAGTCTTCCCTGTTGACTCCAAAGCATTTTGCCAGAAGGTGAAATTTTCTGTTAAATTGGCAAATTTTGGTGGAGCAAAATGGCTTTGTTTTCTCATGCGTCCTCATTATAGCTCCTTCTTCTACCCAGTCAGGCCTTCTGCCTTCTGTTTTTTTTCCCACGTTTATTTCCTGTTATTAGCTGATGGCTTCCTGACATCAGTAAACAGCGAGCGGGCGATGCGCGGCGGGAGAGATTTCCTTGTCACTCAGCGGCACTGCCTTTTGTTCTCCGTGTGATGTCAAAGGATGATGTTTATAGAGAGACTGCAGCCTGGCAGACGGTGTCACTCATGGAGTTCCGCTGCTGGACACTTCCTGACCTGTACGGAGGACTGAAGTGACCTCATAAAGTAGAACCCCGGATAAAGAATGTCTGACAATCATGGTGACGAGTTGGTGGAGAACAGGTTGACAACCCCCCAACACACCTACTCTGCAAGTGTGTCCCACTGCAGTGGGTGCTTACAATTATAAGCTTATACTAAAATAGAAGTATGGGATTATTTTTTTTTAGGAATCATACTTACGTAGGTGGATGCAGGATCATTTCGATGCTGTATCTGTCCCCTGCCAACTCTAACACTGAAAACTGAGCGATCAAACACCGCCGATCGATTGGTTCTTAGGGCTCCCTGAGCAGAGAGCTGGTGACGGTCACCAGCCCCCTTGCCCCCTATGCACTCACTGGAGCGCTGGACTGTGGAGGGGGCGGGAACGGCCGGCTCAGGCTCTTAGCGGCTCACTGAGAGGCTGAGCCAAGTGCCAGTCCAGGTATGTGGGCGGATCCCGATCATATGGTCTTTCCCGAGCCTGGACCAGCTTTGTGACATCAGCCAACAATGGGCTTCGGGAAAACGGGTCACAGGAGTGCAAAACGAACTGCACTCCTGTGATCCATTGGGTAAGTACAGCCAAACAAGTTTTGGCTGTACTTCTCCCTTAATTGTGTAGCAATAACTCTCGTGGAGCTGTTGGTTTAAAGCAGGCCTGTTACCTTCACTCTCGACACCCCTGCTTCACCGGCACCGGGTCTAGGGTTCCGTTGAGTTTACCTCTGGACGATAAAAGCACCAACACTTGAATACGTTTTCAATGCTTTATTGAACCAAGTAACGAAGGAAGTAGCAGGAAAGAGGCAGGAGGGAAGCTACAGGGAAGCTCAAATACCTTTCTTTAGGATTCTTGAGAATGTCCTTTAAAGTTGAATATTGTAATCGGATGCAATCCCCTTGTGGGACACAATCTTTGCTCGCCTGGATAGGCCTCTCTCACTTGCCTAGCAGCCAGTACGTAGCATGAACAAAAGTCTCTGCCACAGACTTGCTTGAAATAAATCCGTACAATCCTCTGCCACAGGATATATTAAACTTTGCGGTGAATGTCAGACACAGTACTTGGACCTCTAAGCCAACCCGGCAGTACTATGCTGTAAAACTACTATAGGATACGTCCTCCAACCGAGTCACCAGGCCCCTCTCCAGACCAGCACTCTGCGTGATCCTTCCATGACGGGTCCTCCCCTGGGATCTTCTCAGTTGTCCAGCTTCTTCACTCTGGATAGACAGCTCAGGACCATTCCTCGACAGCTGTTGTAGGCCCCAGACATGCTTCTGGGCCCACCCACATGCCGCAGCGGCGCAGGCCTCCGGAACGGAGGACCACGAGGTAGCACTATAACGCATACCTGTCGGCCAGGAGGGCCAGCAGGTGGCTGAAAACGAACCCCAAAACATGGCGTCTGTCCCATAAATACCCTCTCCCAGAATGCAACTCGGAGGACCACCTCCACCGAGTTGTCTCCGGGACAGGGGAGCACCCATACGCTTTGACGTGTTGCCTTTCCAACACTAGCCAATGGTAACAGCGACACCCACCGGCTCAGTGTGGAACCACACACAACATCAGCCAAGCTGGAACAGAGGCAATTCTAACTCCCCTAACGAGCAATTTACTAAATTTACCTATAAGTTGGTAGATCATAAATCTACCAGCGCTACAATTGTATGTAAAAACCTTTATCTCAAAGGGAAAAAAACTGCGTTGCTGTAACTTCTTATAAAGTGTTAGCTGGAGTTTGCCTTCGTTTTATTGGT
The DNA here is from genome assembly GCF_042186555.1 of Aquarana catesbeiana. NCBI lineage: Eukaryota > Metazoa > Chordata > Amphibia > Anura > Ranidae > Aquarana > Aquarana catesbeiana. Next base: position 33,578,484 of record NC_133325.1, on the reverse strand, counting down.
GTACCTATCTCTGCTAGTCCATCCACGTACACACGAGCAAACTTTTCATCGGAATGAACTCTGACGGACTTTCCGACGGAGTTCCGAAGGAGTTCCGCTGAAACGGACTTGCCTACACACCAAAGTCCGACCGTTTAGAACATGATAACGTACGACCGGACTAGAAAAAGGAAGTTCAATAGCCAGTAGCCAATAGTTGCCCTTGTGTCGTTTTTGGTCCGCCGGACTAGCATCCAGACGAACGTTTTTTTCTATAGTAATTGAGTCCGTCGGAAAGATTTGAAACATGTTCTATTTCTAGGTCCGTCGGAATTTCCGACAGAAAAGGCCTGATGAAAGTCCGCTAAAACCCACACACGATCAGAATGTCCAGCGGAATCGTTCCGTCGGACCTTTTCTGGTGGAAAGTCCGCTCGTGTGTACGCGGCATTACACTCCCCTCTGCCCAGACTGACAATGTTGCTATCCAAATGTGTCTCTGTTATTTCTTTATCCAGAGTGGGGGCGCTCTAATACAGGAGGTGTGTTACTGGCCAGATCACCATGTGAAAAGAGAGCCTAAAAAGAAAACTAATACAGCCACCATATCTAATAATCGGTGGTCAGTGGGAAGAATGCTCCTAACATTGCTGATCAGTGGGAAGAATATTCCTTACATTGGTGATCAGTGAGAAGAATGCTCCTTACATTGGTGGTCAGTGGGAAGAATGTTCCTTACATTGGTGATCAGTGAGAAGAATGCTCCTTACATTGGTGATCAGTGGGAAGAATATTCCTTACATTGGTGATCAGTGAGAAGAATGTTCCTTACATTGGTGATCAGTGAGAAGAATGTTCCTTACATTGGTGATCAGTGGGAAGAATGTTCCTTACATTGGTGATCAGTGAGAAGAATGTTCCTTACATTGGTGATCAGTGGGAAGAATGTTCCTTACATTGGTGATCAGTGAGAAGAATGTTCCTTACATTGGTGATCAGTGGGAAGAATGTTCCTTACATTGGTGATCAGTGAGAAGAATGTTCCTTACATTGGTGATCAGTGAGAAGAATGTTCCTTACATTGGTGATCAGTGGGAAGAATGTCCCTTACATTGGTGATCAGTGAGAAGAATGTTCCTTACATTGGTGATCAGTGGGAAGAATGTTCCTTACATTGGTGATCAGTGAGAAGAATGTTCCTTACATTGGTGATCAGTGAGAAGAATGCAGGCCTCTTGAACCCATTGGGAAAGAAAGCCCTGACTGTTGGGGGCATAACCAGGGCGGAGTATGGTGACTAGGGGTCACGGTGGATTGGTGGGGGGACGGAGTGGGGTTGGGCCTGAGCTCACTAAGGTGGTTGCCCCAGGGGATTCTGGGCCTTTTTGGTGAAGAAGATCGGTAAGAGCTGTGGCTGAACCCCACCCTGTCCCTCCAACCATGGATACCGAGCTCCTTCTGGCCAGGGTCCGAGAGATGGTTCTGCAGGGTCAGGCAGGGTGGCTTTTCTCCCTCCTGACTCCTGGGGATTCTTCTCCTATTCCCACACCTGATCCCCCTCAGGATCCCCCCCCAGGGTTAGAAGGCGAACTCGTCCGCCTTCCCGCCTCAGCCCCAGCCCCTCTAGGGCCTCCTACTGCTCTCCTCCACATCCTTCCTCTCCCTCTCCCCCTCCTTTGCCTGTCTCCCCCCTGCCTGCCCCAACAGGGAAGGGCTCTTCCTCTGTCACCCCCCGTAGTTTGCCGGCGCGTCGGAGGTCCCCTGCGCGGGCTAAGGCCTCTACTCGGGCCTCCTCGCGCTGTCCCCGCTCACGCAGCCCCCGCGCCAGTGTTCGCCCCCCCTCCCCCCTGCTAATATAGGAGGCGGCCGGGCTGGAGCCGCAGCGCTCCCCGGCCCCCCCCTTCCTCCCCAGTGTGTTGACAGCATGCCTTCGTTCGCGGATGGCGGGGAGGTACTGAGCGGCCGATCCGTTTTCTCCTCCGCCGGGCAACCCTCCGGGACGAAAGGGAGGGGGAGGCGGATCGGTCGGCCGGCCGCCGCTGCGTCCTCTGCAGCTGTCCTCGGCGCTGGCGATGTTCGCTCCGCCGGAGACTTGGAGCGGGAACGGCGGCATCTGGTGGACACAACGCTCCCTGCGCCTGACTGGGTGGGAGATTTGAATCTCCACACACCACAGCTGGATACTAGGCACGTTGGGCAGCACAGCAGTGTGGTGTGTGGAGATGGACATGATTGGCCACAGCACTGTCCCCCTGCGCCCGCCTGGGCGGGCATGAGATCACTAGTGCAGGATCTATCCTGCGGAGTTCCTTCTGTGCCCGGCAGGGCAGGGGACAGGTTTCTTCCCTCCACGTCCCAGGCTGCGGGGATTGGCGCAAGGCACATTTCCCCTGCGCCCGACAGGGCGGGCAATGTGCAGTTAACCCCTCCCCCGCTGATACCCCGTGCACACCGGCAGCCTCCCGCGCCCCGCAGGGCGGAGGCCAGCCGGGTGCGTTTGACCTCCACCCCAGCGGTGGGGCAACCGCTTCCCTACGCGCCCGTCCGGGCTGGCGGTCCTGATGGGATGCCTGCATCGGTTGCCCAACCTCATCCCCCTGCGCCCGCCAGGGCGGGGGATCTCGGCTCCAGACCCGGGCTGGCGGCGGCATCCGCCCCGGGTCAAGCAAGGGGAGCAGACAGGTGTACCTGCCGTTGCTCAGCCTCTGTCCATAGTCAGTCGGATTCGACCGGGTCCGTGGTTGGACCCCCGCCCTTGGACCTTTCCCTGAGTCGGGACAGCCCAGCAGATTACGCGGCCCGCCTACGCTTACGGTCCTCTGGGATCGCCTTGGAGCCAGATTCGCTGCCGGGCCCGGTGCCGATCGTCCATCACCCGCGATGCCTTCTCGTCCAAGTGAGTATGACTGTGAGTTAATTTGGGGTAGAGCTGCTGATGCTTCCGTATCGGGCCCGGAGGACCGCATAGCGTCGGTTGTGAAATCTGTTCTCTCTAGTATGGGTGTCTCGGGATCTCCCAACCCCACATCCGCTTATGGGGGTGCGTTATGGGCAGTGTCGCCGACGGGTACCCACTTGGCGGACGAGACGAAAGAAAAGATATGGCGTCGCGAATTCGTCGACTTTCTTACCCTCGTTCCGCCGGATAGGGAGACGATCGACAAATCTCGACGGGTTAACGTATCGGCGCAGGGTGACAAACCCAAACAGCTTCCTAGAACATTCGGGAACTGGCTGCAGGGGTTTTGTGCCTATGCGGGAGTGCTCAGTGAGCGGTTCCCGGAGTTGGCCACTTCGTTATTTTGCTATTTAGACCTTATTTGGGGTGCATACAAGGTCTATGGGGGTCAGTGCTGGTTCCATTATGACACTCAATTTCGGCAGAAAATGGCGGCACGTCGGGAATTTCGTTTTGATTGTCAGGACGGTAGCCTGTGGTTGCTGCTTATGTGCCCTCACAGGCCTTCGTCCTTTCAGTCCGCGGTCGGCGCCCCTCAGTCCGGAGCGTCGGCCGATCCAAAGAAGGGTATCTGCTGGCTTTTCAACGAAAGCCACTGCAAGTAGTACTCCGCCTGTCGTTTCAGGCATGAGTGCTCCAGTTGTGGAGGGGCTCACCCCGCCAGTAAGTGTTTTCGAAAGGGAAAACAGTCGTTTTCCAGACCCGGAACCAAGACTGACCTTCTTAAGCCGGAGGACGCCGGTGAACGTCAAAAAGATGCTTCCCTGGCTAGACCGGTACCCCCTTCGTAGAGAGGCCCTGATTCTGCGGGACGGTTTGGACCGCGGTTTCTGGATCCCCTTTACCCCGTCGGACGCCCCGACCATGTCTCATAATTTAAAATCGGCGGAAGAATTCGAGTCCGTCGTGACCGAGAAGCTCTGGAGGGAATTGGAACTAGGAAGAATGGCAGGCCCCTTTGATCTCCCTCCTTTCCACAACCTGAGGGTATCTCCTCTCGGTGTGGTCCCAAAAAAGGCGGAGGGTAAATTTCGCCTCATTCATCACCTTTCCTACCCTTCTGGCTCCTCGGTGAACGATGGCATTGACCGGGAGGAATCCAGAGTGCACTATGCGTCCTTTGACAGGGCGCTTCAGCTGGTCAGGGCAACGGGGCAGTCTGCCCTTCTGGCGAAAGCGGACATAGAGTCCGCATTTCGCCTCCTCCCAGTCCATCCGGACTGTTTCCACCTCCTGGGTTGCTACTTTCAGGGTAGCTATTTTTTCGACATGTGCCTCCCTATGGGTTGTGCCATCTCGTGTTATTTTTTTGAGCTATTTAGTAGCTTCCTTGACTGGGTGGTCACCCAGGAGGCGGGTATTTAGTCCATTCTGCATTATCTTGATGACTTTCTTTTTGTGGGTCCAGCGGGCAGTGGGCGGTGTCTGCGGCTTCTCACTGTTTTTCAGGATACATGCCGGCTTTTCGCCGTCCCACTGTCCGCTGACAAGACTGAGGGTCCCGTCACAGTCCTGTCGTTTTTAGGTATTGAGATAGACACGGTGGCGATGGTTTTTAGGTTGCCTAGTGACAAGTTGTCCAGGCTCCTATCGTTGGTCCGCTTAGCGAAAGGGGCGAAGAAATTACAGCTGAAACAGCTACAGTCGTTGCTGGGTCATCTGGTTTTCGCCTGTAGGGTCATCCGGATGGGGAGGGCCTTCTGTAGGCGACTGTCATGGGCCACGAAGGGCATAACTGCCCCTCACCACTATGTCAGGATCACCAAGCCTATGAGGGATGACTTGGGGATTTGGCTATCATTCTTGCAGACTTACAATGGACAGTCGTGCTGGTTGCGGGAGGAAGTACCGAACCCACAGCTGGAGCTATATACCGATGCTGCAGGCTCCTGTGGGTTCGGTGCTTTCTTTCAAGGGGAATGGGCTGCTGAACGCTGGCCGGCCTCATGGGCCCGCATGGATTTGTTGCGCAACCTCACCCTGCTGGAGCTGTTTCCAATTATTGTTGCTGTTGAGCTCTGGGGTGAAAGGTTGCGCAATCACCAGGTGGTCTTCTGGTCGGATAACATGAGTGTGGTACAGGTGGTGAATAAACAGTCAGCCAGTTCTCCTCCGGTCGTTTCGTTGCTACGGTTTTTAGTTTTAAAATGTTTACATTTCAACATCTGCGTTAGGGCTAGGCATGTGCCGGGTACCTCTAATGATATTGCCGATGCTCTTTCTTGTCAACAGTTTTGCCGTTTTCGAACACTGGCTCCGATGGCTTCTTTGGAGGGCCTCCCCTGTCCGGCCCACTTATGGAACCTCGTTTCCAGCGTTTGACTGAGCTCCTCCGGTCGTCGCTTTCTTCGCGAACGTGGTCGGCGTACTGCCGGGTTTGGCATGAGTGGGTCCAGGCGTCGGGCGGTGAGTTTAACATTTATTCTCTGGATGACCGTCGTTTAACCTTATTTGCCTATTTATTATTTCTATCGGAAAAAGGCGTTTTCGGGTCGACGGTTTCATCCGCGTTGTCGGCCCTGTCATTTTGGTTCCAGCTCTTAGGGTGGGAGGATGTGACGAAAGTTTTTCCTGTCCGGCAGGTTATCCGGGGTTGGAAGCGGGTTACGCACCTCCCGGATACCAGACGCCCTATATCTATTCAGATTCTTTTGGGCATCTTGTCTCTTCTTCCGAATGTATGTTCATCGGAATATGAGACTCTCCTTTTCAGGGTAGCCTTTTCTTGGGCTTTCTTTGGTGCCTTTCGAATTGGCGAATTGGTGTCAAAGTCAAAATTGATCCCGGGGGGCATCCTATGGGAGGACGTGGCGTTGTCGCACCGCAGTGTCACGATTTTCTTGCGTTCATCCAAGACTGATTGTTTTGGCAAGGGCCGCCGGGTAGTCTTGCATTATTGTGGCGGCCCCTTTTGTCCGGTGTCCCTGGCCCTCTCTTTCGTGCCTTCGCGCCCCCTGTCCCCTACATTTTTTGTCCATGCTGATGCAACTTTTCTCAGCCGTTTTCAATTTTTTGCGCGTTTTTTGTCGTTGTCTGGAGATTTTGGGTTTTCCTGCGAAGGAATTTTCCACCCACTCTTTTCGCATTGGCGCAGCGACCGCCGCGTCGGGTTTGGGTTTCTCTGATACGGAACTTCAGCGTTTGGGTAGATGGGAGTCTTCTCGTTTTTCTCTGTATGTCCGACCACATCTGTTGTGTTGATTTCCAGGTTCTTTTCCGGCACAGATTTGGATCCTCGGGGATTCTTTCGTATACTGGGCCGCTCGCCGGGCAGAGATCCGAACTTATGGCAGGAACTTGGGATTCTCATACGATGTGGCGAGGATACGATGGATCGGGTTGCGTGGGTTACGTTGGACTCAGGTTCTTCAGGAATGTCAGCAACTTCGTGCCCACGTTTCTGGTCCCATCATCCTGGTCATACATGCGGGTGGGAATGTTGTTGGATATATGCGATCCGTGGACATCATATCTGCTGTAAAAAGTGACATTGCCCAATGTTGTGCTTTCTTTAATAACCTGACCGTTGTTTGGTCAGAAATCGTGCCCCGCTCGGTATGGGCGCGTGATGTCCCTGGCCCCCTTCTAGAACATTTTCGTAGGAAGGTCAATGCCCAAGTGACTAAGTTTGTGCGCCAGATAGGGGGTGTAGTGGTCCGCCACAGGGACCTGGAGGGTGATAATCGCGATTTGTTGCGGAGGGATGGAGTTCATCTGAATGACATCGGGCTGGATATTTTTAATCTGGGTCTCCAGAGGGGCGTGGAACAGGCGCTGGCTGCGGTGGGGCGCCAGTCAGTATCTTACTGACAGGCGGGTGGCGGTTTTTGGTGACCTTGCCAGCAAAACACGGCGGTAAGAGGTACGCCCTTCACGCTAATTGGGAGATAGACGGCAGTCCGGCACTTATGGTAAGGACAGGCCCCTCAGTTATCTCCCTTTCCACCAGTCGGAACTGAGTGCTCACAGTGCTACTGTGACTGGCACTGTGGATTGTTAAATGTATGTTTAAGTTGTTAAAGAGTTGAATTTAATAAAAGCTGTGGCCTTGCCCTTTCCAACATGAATGGTGGTAAGTGGTCTTTATTGGATGGGAAGAAGGGATAAGGTCTAAGTTGGATGGATCATGGTATGGACCTGGGTTTATTGCACCTCAGCAGTCATGCAGGCCTCTTGAACCCATTGGGAAAGAGAGCCCTGACTGTTGGGGGCATAACCAGAGCGGAGTATGGTGACTAGGGGTCACGGTGGATTGGTGGGGGGACGGAGTGGAGTTGGGCCTGAGCTCACTAAGGTGGTTGCCCCAGGGGATTCTGGGCCTTTTTGGTGAAGAAGATCGGTAAGAGCTGCCCACCCTCCCGCCCTTTATATGGTTGGTACGTCACAGCTTGCTGCGGTTTTTGGTGACCTTGCCAGCAAAACACGGCGGTAAGAGGTACGCCCTTCACGCTAATTGGGAGATAGACGGCAGTCCGGCACTTATGGTAAGGACAGGCCCCTCAGTTATCTCCCTTTCCACCAGTCGGAATTGAGTGCTCACAGTGCTACTGTGACTGGCACTGTGGATTGTTAAATGTATGTTTAAGTTGTTAAAGAGTTGAATTTAATAAAAGCTGTGGCCTTGCCCTTTCCAACATGAATGGTGGTAAGTGGTCTTTATTGGATGGGAAGAAGGGGTAAGGTCTAAGTTGGATGGATCATGGTATGGACCTGGGTTTATTGCACCTCAGCAGTCATGTTCCTTACATTGGTGATCAGTGAGAAGAATGTTCCTTACATTGGTGATCAGTGGGAAGAATGTTCCTTACATTGGGGATCAGTGGGAAGAATGCTCCTTACATTGGTGATCAGTGGGAAGAATGCCCCTTACATTGGTGATCAGTGGGAAGAATGCCCCTTACATTGATGGCCAGTGAGAAGAATGCTCCTTACCTTGGTGATCAGTGGGAAGAATGCCCCTTACATTGATGGCCAGTGAGAAGAATGTTCCTTACATTGATGATCAGTGGGAAGAATGCTCCTTACATTGGTGATCAGTGGGAAGAATGCTCCTTACATTGGTGATCAGTGGGAAGAATGTTCCTTACATTGGTGATCAGTGGGAAGAATGTTCCTTACATTGGTGGTCAGTGAGAAGAATGTTCCTTACATTGGTGATCAGTGGGAATAATGCTCCTTACATTGGTGATCAGTGAGAAGAATGCCCCTTACATTGATGGCCAGTGATAAGAACGCTCCTTACATTGGTGATCAGTGGGAAGGAGGAGGAGGACACACCCAAAGAGCTCTCTGTTTTTCAAGCCTGGGCCTTGCCTGCTAGTTTGGCCCAGGAATAATGCCTGATCCTGGGGGAAGCCCTGGGAGGGATTCCCCTGATGATACGGGGCCTAGTGAGGATAAGGTGGAGGATCTGACTGTGGGTCCAGGCCCTGGTGAGAATGTGGATGTCTACAGACAGAAGATCATTGACCGTTTTCAGGCAATTGTAAGGGCTGAGGAGAAACTGAAATGTTTAAAAGCTGAACATAAAAACTTCAGGACCAAGTATTGCCAGGCCTGGAGTAAGAATCGTTTGGCCATGAAACCAGAGTTACAGCAGATGGAAGAGAAGGTAAAGAAACAATGTTTATTATTGGAGAAATTGAAAGATAAAAGGGAGCTTTTGCAGAAAAATTTAAAAATGAGAGAAGGTTTGCCATCCAGTCATCATTGAGTTCTGTGGATCAGCAGCTGCAGGTAACTAACAACTCGGCTTCATCTGCCTCTGCACCTCTCCCTCCATGTCAGGCTGGGGAATCGCCAGCGGAAGCCAGACAGGGGGTTGAGAGTGAACATGGCACCCTAAAGTTCATCCAACAGATGGAGTCACCCCTAAGGGCAGACAGGTCTGTTGGTGAACCATCGGAAGTCCCTGAGGATGAGCAGAGGGGTTACAGACCGGCAGAGCCAGCACTGGTGGAGAAATCCCAGTGCGCTGTGCTGCCTACTTCCAAAATGTCTGCCCCACTGGCTGTGGTGGATGGTGTCCCGGCTGTGGTGGATGGTGTCCCGGCTGTGGTGGATGGTGTCCCGGCTGTGGTGGATGGTGTCCCGGCTGTGGTGGATGGTGTCCCGGCTGTGGTGGATGGTGTCCCAGCTGAGGAACAAAGAGAGAAGGAGCTCTGCAAACAGCTGCCTGTTGGAGTTTCTGCTACAGGGAAACCTTCTGCAGACATGGAAGGAAAACCCCTGACAGAGGTGTCATCAGCTCACCAGAGCAAAGTGGATGAATCTGCATCATACACCACGGACATGGATTTTGCTGCTACTGCTGAGACCTGTAGTTCTACAAACAAGATGGCTGCCAGCTCCAAAGAGCCTGTTTCACCTTCACCTGGGCTGATTGATGCAGGTGGGGGAGGGGAGCAGCATAGTGCAGCATGTGAAGTGGAGACAGCCATGGAAGTCTCCTGCAATGATACACCTGTTGCTGTATTAGAAGAACCTTCACTCTGCTCTGCTGATAGTCCTGTCCTGATGGAGGAGAAGAGTCTGCCTGGAGGTGATGTGTGTATGGGGACAGCAGTGAGGGAGGACACAGCAGGAACTATGAATGTACCAGAAAATAATGACAGCAATAAAACTGATAAAGCAAAGGATGTGTTGGTGGTGGTGAAGGGGTTAATGTGCCTGCTATAGGTAAAAATGACATTTCTCCTGCTCAGCAGAGGAAAGATTCATCAGGTGTGCTATCCAATCTCGAATCTGTGCAATCGTTATCTGCCAAAGTCATTTTAGATGTTTCTAATCGCACAGATGGATCCTCTGCAAGGAGGAATATGGGGAGTTATGCGTCTGATCTGGGGAGTCGCACCAAGGAGGGTGGAGGGAATTTTGTAAATGTTAGTGGTCACAATTTGGGGAGGCTTGGTGGTGGGATGGTTAATGGGTACAGGAGGAGGAATGTGGTTCAGTTGAAGTAGGAGGGGGAGGGGACCCCACCAGTAAGGGGGAGGGTGGCTGAGTTGGTTTTAGGGGTTGGCTGAGGGGTTTAAAGCCTTGGATATATTTGCTTTGATTTGCCCAGTGGGAAGTTATGAGTATAATTTGTCCTTTGTAAAGCCTGAGGGTCTGGATTTATTTTGGGAGAGGTATAGTAGGTGCAAGGGCCTTCCGCAGTGGAGTGGTTTGGTGATTTCGAGGCAGCCTCTGATCAAATCAATGACGATCCTGATGCGTAACGAATCCATACCAGAGGCTGATTTGATAGTATGGCTACGCTGATATGGTGAGGTCCTCGCTCTACTGCGGAAGGTCATTGATCAGCATGGGATATGGACAGGGGCCTGGACAGTGTCACTAAAACTGGGGGTGCTGGGCAATGTATTTCAACACCTGCCCTGTTCAGCTGGGGAGGGATAGGCTGACCATTTTTACCAGGGTCAGCCTAAGGTCTGTAATAAATGTGGAGACAAAGGCCATTTTGCATCAACCTGTACTCGCAAGAAGTGCTCACTATCCCAGGATTTGGGCCATTTGGCCAAAGATTGTACCGAGATTTGGTGCAATTTGTGCCAGAAGATCGGTCATGCTTATAGTCATTACATAACTTGCCAGGATTGGCGGCTGAGCTACAGAGGCTCGATAAAGAGGATAAGGCCGCTAAAGTTAGGGAGGAAACTGTTATTGCCCCTCCTGTGTCTGTTACATCTGTTCCAGATTCTGTTTCCCCTAGTGATGTGGTCCCTGAGTCTGTCCCTCTTGTGTCTGTTACATCTGTTTTGGATTCTGTTTCCCCTAGTAATGTGGTCCCTGAGTCTGTCCCCCATGTGGTGGTTCCTAATCCTAGGAGGCTTTCCTCTTGGTAATACTTTTTCAGTTTTGTCGGGTGATGAGATGTCTGATCTATCTTTCTCTTTATCATCCATGGATGAGGGGGAGTCATGTAGTCTGAAGAGAGCTGTTTCGGGTGAGGAGAGTGTGGCAAAGGTTAAGAAACGACTACCCCAATCATCTTGATGGCAGTTCCCACTCCGATAAAGGTGGCGACCATTAATGTTGCCAGCATTAAATCTGCAAGAGCTCGTGATATTGCCTTATTTTTGCTCACCGAGTTTGATGCCGAGATTTTATTTTTGCAAGACACCTGGCTCAATACTTTGGCCAATGTCCATCTAGCAAAAAGGAAGTGGAGATGCGGTCCCTCCTTTTGGTCTCTTGCGGCTGAGCCCTGCAGCGGAGTTGTGGTCCTTTTTAAAACCGATATGGTAACATGCCGGCGGGTAATTGAGGTAGAAATGGGGAGATGCATGGTCTTAGACGTCTCTGTTAGGGGGCAGGACCTGCGCTTGATCAATATCTATGGAGCGCAGTCAAAATGGGGCAGGAAATGCCTCCTCACAGAGATCAAGCCCCTCCTTTTTACGTCCCAGCAGGTTGTCTTTGAAGGTGATTTTAACACCATAATTAGGCCTGAAGACAGGAGAGGCTCCATAGACAGGCTGGGTTACGATAGCGTTTTTCTTAGAGATATGGTGAGACAAGCAGGCCTGGTAGATGTGCATATTAAGCACTGCCCTGGCTGCACGGGATTCACATTTCAGAGAGGGAATAGTCAGAGTAGGATAGATAGGTTTTTTTTTTTAAAGGAGAACTCTGCTTTCTCGGCTCCTGAGTTGAGGGCGGTGGAGTTCTCTGACCACTGTATGCTGTCTGTGACTCTGAATGCCTCGGATAAGACAATCCTTTGAGGATTTTTTTCAGGCACAGGTTTCTATTCTGGACTTTTGCAGCAGTAAGTCAGAGTGGTGGGAGCTTGTGAAACAAAGGACAATTGGACTTTTCAAGGCCATAAGTAAGAAGAAGCAGCTTGGTATGTACATTACCTACCAGCATTTGCGGAGGAAGCTTGATCGTCTTGTCTCATATAGAGGAGATCCAGGGGAGATATCTGAGGTGAAGTTTCTTCTTAGGAAATGTTAATACGACCGGCATGCCTCCTTGGTTCTGGAGAGGGATTATGGAAAATATCACTCACCTGATCCTTGCCAGAACTGTAAGCAAAGCATAGCAGTTAAGATGGTCATAGGCCTGAGGGATAGTACAGGTTCCCTGGTGAAGTTCAGATCAGGGATCCTGGAGATCTTCAGATCATATTGCGCAGACCTTCTGGGAAGAAAGGACCTTTGTCGGGACAGGATGGAAAGCTTTCTGGATTCTACTCCAGGATTGGGAAATGGTACATTGCCTTTGATGGATTTGACAGAACCAATTTCAGTGGATGAGGTAGTTCATGCTATAGAGAAGCTGACTACCAAAAAATCGCCTGGGCCAGATGGGTTGACAGCTGAATTCTACAAGTGTTTTAAGTCCATTCTGGCTCCCTTTTTAGCAGAGGTTTATAACAGCTGTCTAGAAGAGGGTTCGCTCCCTCCCTCCATGAAGCAATCCGCTGTGATTCTTCTGTCAAAAGGTAAAGACCCCTCAATGATTGAGAACTGGCGCCCCATCAGTCTTCTCAATGTTGATAGAAAGATCCTGGCGAAGATTCTTTTTTGGCACTTGTCGTCAGTGGCAGGCGATTTGTTGTCCAGTCATCAGCACTGCTCGGTCCAAGGTAGAAGTACCTTTTCAGTGGTTTTAGCTGTCCGCGAGGCTTTGGAACGATGCAGGGCTGCTGGATGGAGAAAGGTTGGCTCTGGTGTGCGCCAGGGATGTCCTCTGAGCCCCCTGTTATATGTATTCGCAATCGACCCCTTCATAAGAAGACTAGAGAGTGGATCTTTGTGTGGGGTGCCTTTGGGCATTGCTGGTGTGCCGCCTTTGAAGGTCGTGGCCTATGCCGATGATGTGTCTGTTATTGTCTCTGGGACGGGGGAGGCGCAGGAGGTGGTCTCTATGATAGAGCAGTACACGGAGGCTTCTGGTTCTAAAGTCAGCGTCAGTCCGTCTCGACCCCGCTGAATCTTTCGATCCGCTCGGGCTACCGGGCGGCGGTGCCAGAAGTGAGGGCACCCCCTCCAGTGAGCTTGCTGCCTGGCTCCTAGAAGCTGCCATGGATGTGGAAGGTGAGTCCTCCGTCCCTCTTCCACCACGTGTAGCTGCAGGTGTTGCCGCCGTTTGAATTGGATGTTGGAGATAGCGGCTGATTGAGGCTGCCGGACTCGCTCTAGTTGTTCCCCTGGTCCTTCCTCTTCTCCGGTATGTCATTGCCAGTTAAAGAGGGTGAAGTATTGGTTTAATAGCCGATTTTGGCGGGTCGGGTATCGGAAGCTCTAGCCATGAGCTTCTTCACTCCACCATGTCCAAGCCACGCCCCCCCTGGTTCTAAAGTCAACCATGAAAAGAGTGAAGTTTTCTGGATGGGTGAGGAGGGTGAAAGCTTCAAACTTCCGGATGCTGTCCCAGAGCCCCAGCAGGAAATTAAAGTGTTGGGCATCAAATTTGGTCCTGGTGACTATGGTCATCGAAATTGGGAAAGCAGGTTGGTGTATGCCAATGCCAAAGTAGCAAGCTGGAAGAAATGGAAGCTTTCCTTGAGGGAGAGGGTTGACTTGATCAAAACGTACTTGCTCCCAATCTTTTTATGTCACCTTCGTCTGTATCTTGCCAGCATCTCTCTATGCAAGGGTGTACAGCTGTTTTTTTCCAACTGTTATGGGGAAATAGGCTGAACTTGATCAAACGCAATGTAACTTACCTGTCTAGGTGGGAGGGTGGCCTAGGAATGGTCAACCCAATAGTTTTCTTTTCTCTGCTCTTTTTAAAGTACAATCTTGGTAACATGCTAGCAGAGAACCCGCCGGGATAGGTGGGCATTTTTCAATCTTGTTTTAGGCCTTTTCTGCGATGCTGGGAAGATGGCGGGCCAGTGAAAAGTCTGAGAGTCTGACATGGCAAGTTCCCGGCTTATGTTGCCCCATGTCTGAAAATACTTTGGCAGTGGCAGGTGACAGTGGAGGATATCAAGTCCCTCCCCAGGAAGCTTCTGGAGAAGAGGATTTTGAGCTCTGCTTTCAGTGTGTCACTGGCCTTAAGTGATTGCCCAGGCTCTGTAATGAGGGAGGGGTTGCGTTTAATCAATTTAGAAAGAATCCCCTTGAAGTTTAGTGATCAAATCTGGCTCGCTTTCCATGGAAGGCTCTATGTCAGAGGGAACTTGAAGCATCGCCCTGTGGATGATCAGGATTGTCCTAGAGCAGAGTGTGTTGGTAAAGTGGAGTCTATGGACCACTTTTTGCTGCAGTGTCGCTTTAACACAGAGCTGTATAAAAGGGTGGGGAGGGCTCTAGGCATCCCCTTTTTCTATCGCATGTGTTATTCGGAGTGGGTGTACGGGGCATTCCTGACTCGCTAGGATTTTGATTTGGATACACTGTTTTTAGTTAGTATAGTTGTCCGTTACTTCACATGGAATGCACGGTGCCAGATTACCCTGCGGAAGAAAGTTCTCTCTGTTGAGGTTATGGTGCACGATATTCTGGGTGAGGTTGGGAAAATTCGGGGTCTTGAGAAGGGCAGGGAGCCTCGGGCAGTCTGGAAAAGGGCGTGGAGGAATATCAGACCAGCCTTTGGTGAACTGCCCATCTCTGGGTGAGGAGCTCTTTTCTTTTTCTGTTTCTTTCACTCCCTTAGCTTTTGTTGGTTAGTATCTTCTTTTTTGAAATAGGGCTGCATGCATAATGGGTGCGGGTTTGTTTCTTGACCTCACAGGTTTCATGTCCGGTGTAGTGGTGTGAGTCGTAGTAAGATTATCCCCGATAATGACATGTTCATGATGAGTTTTGTTTTTGCTGTAAAGTCATTTATTGTTTGAGAGCAGATTTGCTATATTTATTTTCATTTATGTAAATATGTATATATTTATGTATATTATATATAGTGATTTTATGCTTATTGATTGCAAGACTTTTTAATAAAGAAAAATTGGGAAGAATGCTCCTTTCATTGGTGTTCAGTAGGAAGAATGCTTCTTACATTGGTGATCAGTGAGAAGAATGCTCCTTACATTAGTGATAAGTGGGAAGAATGTTCCTTACATTGGTGATCAGTAGGAAGAATGTTCCTTACATTGGTGATCAGTGAGAAGAATGTCCCTTGCACTGGTGATCAGTGAGAAGAATGTCCCTTGCATTGGTGATCAGTGAGAAGAATGTCCCTTGCATTGGTGATCAGTGAGAAGAATGTCCCTTGCATTGACGGTCAGTGACAAAAACGTTCCTTACATTGGTGGTCAAAAGAATGAATGCCTTTTACATTACTGGTTATTGGGAATGATGCTCTCCTTAGGGCTAGTTTAAGCTTGCTTCAAAACATGGCCTCGGACACGCTTTGTTAAAGCTCTCTGAACGCCAGTCAAAGATCCTGTCCCTTAATAAAATGGTTAGCTTACAGTCCTGTTTACACCTTGCTTTTGCTTGGTGCTTTGATGGGAGCTTTGGTAGGGCTTCGTGGGGCTTCGATGAGGCTTCATGGGGTTTCGATGAGGCTTCAGTGGGGCTTCAAGCGAGCTTTGCCATGGACTTCGAAGGAGGCTTTGAAGACGTTTTGAAGCACCATTAAAGCTACATGGGGTATAATTTAGGAAGCAAAGCAAAAGCAGGTGTAAACAGGACTGTAATCTAACCATTTTATTTAGTGACAGGAGCTTTGACTAGCGTTCGGAGAGCTTTAACAAAGTCTGTCCGAAGCCTTGTTTTGAAGCAAGTGTAAACTAGCCGTTAATGTGTGTTGAAGCCGAAGCAAGTGTAATGAGCCCTTACACTGATAGTTGGAATGCCTCCCTTAGGGCTAGTTTACACTTGCTTCAAAACATGGCTTCGGACACGCTTTGTTAAAGCTCTCTGAACACCAGTCAAAGCTCCTGTCACTAAATAAAATGGTTAGCTTACAGTCCTGTTTACACCTTGCTTTTGCTTGGTGCTTCGATGAGGCTTTGGTGGGGCTTCGATGAGACTTTCGTGGAACTTCAATGGGGCTTCAATGAGCCTTTGGTGGGGCTTTGATGAGGCTTTGGTGAGGCTTTGTGGGGCTTTGATGGGGCTTCAGTGGGTCTTCAAGCAAGCTTTACCATAGACTTCTATGGAGGCTTTGAAGGCGATTTGAAGCACAACTAAAGCGACATGGGGTATAATTTTTGATTCAAAGCCGAAGCAAAGCAAAGTGTAAACAGGACTGGAAATTAACCATTTTATTTAGTGACAGGAGCTTTGACTAGTGTTCAGAGAGCTTTAGTAAAGCCTGTCTGAAGCCTTGTTTTGAAGTAGGTGTAGACTAGCCATTAATGTGTGTTGAAGCTGAAGCAAGTGTAAATGAGCCCTTACAGACAGCTGAAAAGATCATTGGTGTTATGTCGCCAACTCTGCCAAGTGGCATTGGCCCTAGAATTATGTAGGAATCTTCACATGGGAGTTCAATCTACCACAGCTAAAGCAACCCCTAGCAACCTCTCGAAGAACTGTAGGGTCCCACAGGTCTCTGGTTGAGAACGGCTGTTCTAGATGCTGTGGTAAAACCTATTCGTACTGTGAGACCTGGAAGGCAGATGTAAACCTCTGAAGAGACCTCAAGAGTTAATACTTGGGTGACAAACTGGCTGACCTCCATAAAAAGTCTTTGATCCCAGGGCCCTCTCCAAATCTGCAGTGGAGGCCAGGCATCTCCAGCCTTGTGGACAGCTGGCATGATATATGGCAGCTAGTTTGGCTGGAGTGTATTTTTTCTCCATGTAAAAATGTGAACTGAATCTTGATAACCCAAAACATCGGTCCAATTATCCTCATCTTATTCTGGGACATCTCCATACTCTTCTTCTCATTTAATAGAGGTTCTCTCGCTCTGCCCAAAACTTAGTAAAGAAGTGTGGCTGCCCCACAATATTACCTCTATCTTCTACACCAGCCTCGTGTTTCTACGTGATGGCTGGGAGGAAACTCATATTTATGATGATTAGAGTCACAATCCACCAATTACTGGTCAAAAGTAGATCAGAACTAAGGACACATCCTGTCCCATGACTGCCTTCCTCATCCAATTATGGCCATTTACTAATCTGTACAGAACAGGCTGTGTACCGACTCCCTGGTACTGATGGACACATCTGCCGAGTCCAATTCTCCAAGGGTTCAGTGACACTTACTCAAAATTCAGGGAACTTTAAAGTGGTTGTAAATCTAAGACATGAAGTATGAACAAAGCCATATCCCTCCATAATGTGTACTTGTCTCAAATAAGAGCACTAAGGGGTTGATTTACTAAAACTCGGGAGTGAAAAATCTGGTGCAGCTGTGCATGGTAGCCAATGAGCTTTTACTTCAGCTTGTTCAATTAAGCTTTGACAATAAAACCTGGAAGCTGATTGGTTTCTATGCAGGGCTGCACCAGATGTTGCACTCTTCAGTTTTAGTAAATCATCCCCTATGGCCCCATACACACTATTAGATTTTCTGCAGAATTTTGTCTTTAGATTTACCAAAACCATATAATATGAGGTCAAACCTTAAGAGTTTCAATTTGTATGCAATCAGGCAGGCCCTTGCACTACATGGTTTTGGTAAATCTGAAGACAAAAATCTGCAGAAAATCTAATAGTGTGTATGGGGTCTAAGTGTCATTTCTGTCTGCTTCTTCATTCCTCTGCTAGCAACATGAGTCACTTCTGATGAGTTTTCCTGACACCAAGAGAAAAAAGGTGACAAGGGAGGGTTCTCCAGCTGAATGACAGCCTCAGCTCTGTTCCTGTGTGCGGGGGGGTTCCTTCCGTGTCCCCTCCCTCCAATCAGCTCTTAGAGCTCTCCGTACTGAGCTCTGAAGAGTGTGACTTCAGCTCTCCACCCCCTTTTTTCTGAACTCTCAGACAAGCTTTATAATTCAGCACTTTGAACGGATGTAGAGAAGAGAAGGCTGCAGATAAACAGGTACAACTTATGACGGAAGATTTGTTTTACTTCTGTGTATCACCTGAGGTCAGATACTTCACTGGGTATATGTGAGGGTTTACAGCCACGTAAATGTCGAGGGGAATACATTTGAACTCTGTGGGGCACAATTTTGCCCTTTAATAGGGATAATAGACCAGCTACTGTCAAAATAGGCACGACGAGGCTGAACATTGCCATAGGGGACATGTAACAATGCAAACTAATACTATACAACAGGTCAAAATGCCCTTGCTGAAAGTTTAAACACTTGGGGGTCCAGGTTTCTAGGGATGTCACTGACTATATCTCGCTGAACGTAGAGCCTCTTCTCCCGCTGATTAAAGCCAAAACACAGACTTGGGCCAAATTGCCATTGGGAGTTATGGGCTGCGTGGGACTAGTCAAAATGATACTACTGCCCAAAATTCTGTATGTACTATGGCACTTCCCAGTCTACATTCCACTTAGATACTTGAAAACTATGGACACTTTGTTTACAGTCCTTCATATGGGGGGCCAGTAGACACAAATTATCCTGGAAGGTTCTTCAGATCCCAACTTCCCTAGGGGGCCTGGCAGTTCCGGACTTCGGATCATATTACATGGCGGCACAGCTCTCGCATTTTTATCATATTGATAAAACTGATAAAAATGTAGATACCTCACCTTGGCAAGCCACTCAGTGGACTCACGGGCTCCACATCCATTCTGCGACCTGCTGCGTGGCCTACATGGCTCATTGGAGCTCCCAAGCCGCTTGGGCCTTATATTCCAGCACAAGCGGATATGGTATCTGGCAATGTCCAAGATGGGAACAACTGGGTTTCACACTAATACTCCCTTGTGGTACAACAAACTTCTCCCAGAACTCCCTCAGATACCTGTTCCTACTATATGGATATCCAGGGGAGTTTACCTCCCATGTTCTCAGAAATGGAACACTCAAAACATTTGATCATATGAAGGCAGAATTTAACCTCCCCAACTACATGTTCTTTTGTTTTCTCCAGGTGCGCCATGCCCTATATATCCAGTTCACAGGATCCTACCATCCCTGGACACAATGAGCCATGTAACAATGAGCCATGTCAACTCGTATCCATTTTTTATAACATGCTCATTACTCCAGTAGCCACTAAACTCGCCTACAATGCTAAGACCAAATGGTTGACAATGCTGGGGAGTTGGATGATGAGGACTGGGGCGAGGCTCTACACTCTTGTCTCCCCCCAAAATGTCAGATAGGCTTACACAAGTATACAAGGCATACTTGACTCCACACCGCTTAGCCAAATTCTGTCCTTCACTTTATGTGCCCCAGATGCTTGATACCAGTTTGCACCTTTGGCCATCTCCTCTGCCACTGCCCCCGTATTCGAGGATACTGGTCGCAGATTGTCCAGTTCATACATGATCAACTGGCGTCCCTCAATCCTAAGCATTACCTGCTGGGTATCTTTCCTGACAATGATTATGGACAAACAAACTCTCAGATCAGGGGCGGATCTAGGGGTGGCAATGGGTCAATTGCCCCCCCCCCCAGCCCCCGAGGTGAGCAGGCTGTGCTGATGCCGACCCCCCCCCCCCCCATCAGCCGTTGCTGACAGGCTCTAGCCGCAGCTGTAGGGGATTTTCACCCTCCTCCTTGAGCTGAGCAGCTGGGAAACTAACAATAGAGAATTATGGGGCATGTAGTCCCGGATACCAGCAGGCCCAGGATAATTCCCAGAGAGTGCACTGCAGCCCCCAACATGCCGAGCGGGAGGAGGGGAGAGGAGAAGAGGAACCATGAGCCTGTTGGGTGGAGGGAGCCAGAGAGAAAGTTCCAGTGATTTTACTATATATCCCCCAAGGTAAGAACTTAAATCCAGGTGAGGGGGGGGCGGGGATGCAGGCTTCCATAGAGGTACAGGACTTTATCACTGGCTGCTCCCACCCTGTCTTCCCCTCCACCTGGCTGAATCCACCCTGTCCTCCCCTCCACCTGGCTGCATCCAGAGTCTAATCTCGGGAGGGGCACTGACAAATTTTTTGCGGGCAATCTGCATCTAATAACAGGCGACGTGGCAAGTGACAAGCCCCATCTGAAGGCATGTGACAGTGGCAAGTGACACGCTCAGGGCTCCCACTGATTCTGCATTATGGTGAGTTGAACTATTTCATTTTATGTATCAATGTAATAATAGAAATAATGCGCTTCAATCATCCTGACACAATATAAACCATGGTGCCGTGATGATTGAAGCGCCAACACCAGTCATTTCCCCTACAAATTGCATGTGCCTCCACTGTGGGGACACTCATATTTTAGTGTTAGGACCACAGATATCAGGGTGCCTTGACGAGGCTCTGTGGCTTACGCATGCATTTGCAAATGCGTGCGGACTAAACCCCTGTTTTAACGCATACTGTTAGACAGGTCAATTTGGTTGCCTGCGAGCTGGTGGTAGGTAGGCTTGGAATTTTTTCCTGGGCATTCCTCAGGCTTTGTTTGGATCTGTTTGTTCCCCTACAAAAGTGCCCGCAAAAATTTTGGCAGTGCCCCTCCCGAGATTAGACTCTGGATCCGCACATGTCTTTTCCATCAAGCGGTAATAAACCTGCATAGACCATTACATAGAGATTGTCCACTAGTTCTCTGTGGCTTGTCCCATTCATGCAAAACTGCCCTGCCAATGGCCAGTTTCTATCAAACGATGGTATAGCAGTGTACAACTACAATTAGGAGCAGTGGCGGCTCGTACATTAGGGGTGCAGGGGCTCCGCCCCCTAATCCATGCGTCTGGCCCCCTGATTTACATGCAGGGCACCGGACACATGGATTCCAATGGGTTTCATTTTTTTGATTAGAGCGAGAGGCTCTAATAGGCTTCAAAAAAATGTGGGCTCCAGGTGCAGTCAATAGCAAATTAATATTTGCTATTGTCTTCCTGCTTCTCCTCCCAGCCAATCAGGAAGCGGGTCTTAAGACGGATTGGCCGAGAGGAGAAGTGATCGTATTGGCTGCCGAGGGAAGGAGGAGGGAAGCCGCCGAGGACAAAGCTGCCGCCATGGAGGAGGAGACGCAGGAAGAAGCTGTAGCTGCTAGATGGGGTAAGTGCTCATGGGGGAACGGACAACCGACTGAAGTTGCATAGATGTCGGCAAGCCGCACAGGTACTCGCATTGACTGGCGGCTTTGAAACCTCGGTGAATTAGCGCAATTTCAAAGCACTCCGAGATGACAGCGTGTAAACACTGTAAGGCAGATGTAAAAAGCCTGTAAAGAGGTGGTGGTATGACCAGAGGGAGAGAAGATCATAGGGGAGAATAGCAGACCCGGACCTGAAGCCGTATAAAACGTCTCCAGGGGGAGAGACGAACTGCGGCTACCCGGCCGCACATGCAACCACCATCACCAGCACATCAGAGAAGTCCAGGGATTGATGCCAGTGGGGTCTCCACCAAAAGCCATGGTCAGAAGTGAATAAGTCATATAGGACCTATGAAAAAGTAAAACAAATATATATAGAAACAATGAACATTCAATTTGTAAGCATAACTGCAAAAACTTTTCATATGTGACAACAATTAGGCAAGGGGTGGCAAATATGAACAGGAAATGCGCTAAAGAGGCAATACCACATCATTGTACAGTAGAGTATATAAGACTAGGCAGTAAGAAACACAGCAACATGAAAGAGGAAGGGAAAGGGACCTAGAGCTGCTACAGCAAGAGGAGGGAGGATCTATTGAAGTGTATAACCAGTGGTAGAATTGTTCTAAGAGGGGGTAGTTTGACAGAAAACCGGTATATTAGAGGAAAGACTTGTAAGATTGTACTTCATTAATACCTGGCCAGCGTGTGGCGTTAAGGCGCTCTATCCATTTTGCCTCATGCTGGAGTATCTTCCTATCCCAATCTCCTCCCCTTGGGTCCTGTGGAATCACTGCCAAAACAATAAAGGTGGCAACAGATGTATCGAATCTGTGACAGAGATCAAGATGTCTACTTATGGGACTAAGCATCCTGCCATTGGCAGGGGAGTAAATATGGTCATTAATTCTTTGCTGTAATTGGCGAATTGTTTTGCCAATATAAAAAACCCTGCATTTACACGTCATTAGATAGACCACCCCCTGGGTGTTGCAATCAGCCCGAAAGTGTGGGTAGAAGAGCTCCCCATTGGGTAGTCTAAATCTATGGCCAGTAGAGATCCAAGGACAGAGGGTGCAGTGCCCACAGGTATAAATTCC
The DNA here is from genome assembly GCF_042186555.1 of Aquarana catesbeiana. Classification (NCBI taxonomy): domain Eukaryota; kingdom Metazoa; phylum Chordata; class Amphibia; order Anura; family Ranidae; genus Aquarana; species Aquarana catesbeiana. Next base: position 33,556,413 of record NC_133325.1, on the reverse strand, counting down.
AAACTCCTTGGTAATATGACCATGTGAAGGGACAAAGTGACTTTTGGTCAGTTTATCACACAGCAAGACCGCTCTCTTGAAAACGATCTCTGGGTGGTTACTGACACATTTACTCAAAATGGGGTCCTCATGTAAGATGTGCCAATGTTTATTCAGTACATTTCTTAGTTGATATTGTTGGTATGAGTATCGCGTAATAAATTTAACTGCAGAGTGGTCTTCTGACTTGATTTTTGTTTTTATAAAGCAATGTATTTCTAGGCTGTTCATAGGCTTTATTAAAAGCTTTACGTAGGAGCGATTTTAAAGAGGAGTTCCAGTCAAAAAAAAAATAAATAAATAAAAGTCAGCAGCTACAAATACTGCAGCTGCTGACTTTTAATTGGACACTTACCTGTCCCTGGGTCCAGCGATGTGGGGGATCGAAGCCCCGCTCATCTCCCCCTCCGTTCGGCGGCGCCGGCATTGCAACTGTGGGCGCCGGGCTGTGGCTTCACAGCCTGGCACCCACTGCGCATGCGCGAGCGGCGCCGTGCGCCGTGATTGGCTGCTCATTCACCTGGGACCTGTAATGGGTCCTAGATGATTGACAGGAGGGAGGGAGCAGAACTGAGCCCTTCCTGTGCCGAGGGGGAAGTGATGTCACCAGCCCAGGCACTGGAAGAGGCAGACTACGAGGGACCCCCTAGCAACAGGCATTTAGAGGTGAGTAAAAAAAAAAAAATATCCAAATGTTTTTTTGTATTTTTTTTTTTTTTTTTTTTTTAGGATTTTTCATGTAGTTTTTTTTTTTTTTTTTGGGGTGGAACCCCACTTTAAGTATCCCCCTTGGAGGAGTCGTTCTGAAAGCTCGCCTTCCATTGAGCATTTACCAGCTATCCAGAACTATTGCCTAACTGTTTCATACAAGGTAGGCCTATATCTACATGTTTGTAGTTTATTACACCTACCTACCCTTCTCACGCTTGGAGCCAATCTTCCTAATTCACCTTAATTACCCCCTGTTGGGCTGTTATGCCTTTTTCTTTGACAGTGGATTTTTTCTTTATCCCTGCCATTGCTTTTCTTGCTCCTTTCCTTCCCCTTTTTTTCTTTTCTCCCTACACCCTATACAGTTCTTGTACCAGGCACGTCCCCACACGTCAACTATTTCTATTTTTGAGGTCCACCTATTGATTGTCCCGTGGTACTCCCCACAAACTGTTGAGACTCTCTACCAAAACCCCTAGTATTAATTGTATTTTTTGTTTTTGTATGTTTTCTCTTTCTCTCCTTTTATTAGACTAATTAAACAATCTCCCGAAGAAGCATTCAATTGTGAAACATGTAGAGCTAAAGTTTGTTGTCTTTTATTTTTACTGTAGGGACATGTCCTTGAATTATAAGGATATGCCTTTGAGGTCTATGACCTTTTTGAGAGAGATTCAGCTAGCTTCTTGCACTTTATATGCAATGTTTTAATATGTCTTTTGTACTATGTGTTAATAAAATTTATATACAATTTATCCTAGGGATCCAGCCTGGATGTCACAGAAGATGAAGTGAAGCCTCAGGAGAGAGTAAGCACGGGTTCTGTACCAAGTTGAGTTTCCTAATATTCAAGTGTAATATACAGATCAATGTCACTGGGATGAGGTGAAGGGCAACTGGGCTGGTGGAGACCGGTGCAAACTCTGCGGCACCGGCGAAGAAATGCTGCACAACAAAAGAAGTGCTATGAAGTGTATTGAGAAAAACTTCTGTCTGTAGCATACAAGGTAAAGAGTTACAGAAACCACAGAGGCCACAGATTACATGGAGTTAAATTACGTCTGTATGGAGAAGTATCAGTTTTAAGATGGAGTGCTGCCTTAAATTCCATTTGCATTAAAGTGGTTGTAAACCCTCACGTATACCCAGTGAAGTGATTGGCCTCAGGTGATACACAGAGATGAAAAAAATCCTCCTACATAAGTTTTACCTGTTTATCTGCAGCGCTCTTTTCTCTACATCTATTCAAAGTCCAGAATTTATACAGCTTGTTTGAGATTTCAGAAAGCAGGGAGCGTGGAGCTGGACTTACCACTACAGAGCTCAGTGCGGAGACCTGAGAGCTGATTGGAGGGAAGAGACACCCCCCTTCACACAGCACACAGGAACAGAACTGAGGCTGTCAAATACAGACTGTGTGCTAGATCTCCCTCCTCTGTTACCTTGTTTCTCTTGGTGTCAGGAAAACTTGCCAGAAGTGACTCAGATAGCAGAGGATTGAGGCAGCACAGAGAAGTGACACTTGGTGCTCTGGATACATACATACCTTCAAAAGTTGTACCTGTTTAGCTGAAGTGGTCTTTTCTCTACATCCGTTCAAAGTGCTGAATTATAAAGCTTTTCTGAGAGTTAAGAAAAAAGGGGGTGGAGAAATAAAGTCACACTGTGCAGAGCTCAGTGCGGAGAGCTCTGAGAGCTGATTGGAGGGAAGAAACACCCCCCCCCCCTCCGCACAGCACACAGGAACAGAGCTGAGGCTGTCAATCAGCTGGAGCTCCCTTCCCTATCACCATTTTTCTCTTGGTGTCAGGAAAACTTGTCAGAAGTGACTCACGCAGATAGCAGAGGATTGAGGTGGTTAGTGCTCTGGTTTGAGACAAGTACACACTATAAAGGGATATGCTTTGTTCATATTTCATGTCTGAGGTTTACAGAGCCTCATCCCGCCTCTAGGGGCACTACTGAGCGCTTTCTCCACGTCCCTCTATGGTCCCCGCCCACATGTAGTCGTATTCTATGGTGACACCACAAATATGGTGAGCGGTGTCACCTTAGGACAGAAAGTATGTTCTGGTGAAGATAAAAAGGGAAAAACATGAAAAAAGGAAATGCATCTTCCGCCACATTTAAAGACTTATAGGCAGCAATATGTTACATTTTAGTTCTTGGGTTAGGATACAGGGTCCTTTATGCTGAAAACAGTAACGCATGACTCTCCAGTTTTGAAGGAACCTCAATGAGCAGCCGGCAGGGTTGAGCAGAGGCATCAAGCTGGAAATGACCCAACCCTGCTCCAGCCGTGAAGTCCAGCCCACCAATCACAAGGTCTTTAAAATCTTTCTGGTTCTCCTAGTTATCAGCATTTGATCCCGGAGAAGGTCTCGGAAAACCATGAACTATCTCAAGGTCTTTTTCTTGGTTCTTGTGGTCGTCACCTGGAGAGGCAGTAAGTCGGGAACTGGTCACATATAAGGAGTGGGGTCAGATGTGTAATTCAGGGTTATGAGATTATGAAGATTATAAATTATGATTATGAATTATGTTTTGGGCAGATGACATTGTAGATATCTTTCCATATAACTATATTCTAAGATTCTTTACCATGTAATTTCACTGTGTCCAGCTGTACGTTTTGGGGGAGCGGTGACCTACCTATGGGGGGGTAGACTTTGTATACAGTTATTGGTCAGCAGTCCCTTGTCCTTGGAAATGTCCCATCTTTAGTAAGTGTCATCCATAGGTGTGCGCACAGGGTGTGCCAGGTGTGCCCAGGCACACCCTAATCACTCTGTGCAGCATAGATTCCCCTACTGCCCTAGCCCCCCCCCCACTTCCTCCCGCACCGCTGCTGGCTTCCCTCCTCCTGGCGGCTGTTGCTGCGGGGATGTTTTAGGGTTAATGGGGGAAGGGGCCAGTAAATATGTAATTTACTGACCCCTTCCCTTTCTGAATGAACAGTGAGCGATTAGTAGTGTGTGTTTGAGCTTTGGGGTGCACACCCTAATGCAATGGGCTGCGCACACCTATGGTGTCATCCCTGGAATGCCATCAAACCATATACTAAGAATCTTTTGTTAGTAAAAAATTTGAAAACCGTAACTATGGTTTTTGGATTTAGGTTTTGTTAAAAATTTGTTGGAGGGCAACATTAAAATGTAACTCCATTTATGGTGAGAAAAGAGCATGTCACAGACACTTGTCCCTGTCTACTGAGGGAAGGACTGTCCAGATGATGTAGGAGCGAATCAGAAGCAGCGTGGAGACAGCGTTGTTACACAGGGTGCACATGAAGTCTGTACGATATGGGGCACACTGGAGGAGACATGACACACTGAAATCACCAGAGGACATGGGGACTGGATGCACACTTGAAGTCTCTGAGTGCACTGGAGTCACAATATGACACGGGAACTAACGATGCATTTGGAGTCCCTTAAAGCACTGGAGTCACTAGATGACACAGGGACTGGAGGCACAATGGAAGTCATTGGGTGTACTGAGGTCACTAGATGATACAGGGATTGGAAGTGCATTGGGAGTCACTGGGCATACTGGAGACACTAGACATGGGGACTGGAAGTGCTGTTGGAGTCATTGGGCCAATGCCTACTGGGTCACTAGATGACTTAGGGAGTGGAGATGCAGTGGAGTCACTAGATGACTTGGGAACTGGAGGTGCATTTTGAGTCACTAGATGCACTGGAGCCACTAAATGACATGGGAACTGGAGGTACTGGTGGAATCAATGGGCCAATGCCCACTGGGGTCACTAGATTACTTAGGGAGTGGAGGTGCACTGGAGTCACTAGATGACTGGGAACTGGAGGTGCATTTAGAGTCACTTGGTGCACTGGAGTCGCTAGATGACACTGGAGCTGCTCTTGGAGTCATTGAGCCCACTAGAGTCACTAGATGACGTTGGGACTGGATATGCACTTGGAGTCACTAGGCACGCTGGGGACTAGTGCAGACTGGAGGCTTACTGGGGACATTTTTGTCACTAGATGACACAGGGAATGGAGGTGCATTTTGAAATCACTGGGTGCACTAGAGTCACTAGATGACCGTGACCTTTAGTGCATTGGGAGTCACTGGGCATACTGGAGCCACTAGATGACATAGGGACTGGAGGTACAATTGGAGTTCCTAAGCGCACTGGGGTCCCTAGATGACACAGGGATGAGAGGCACACTTGGGGTTACTAGACAATACACTGAAGTCATTAGATGATATAAGGACTGAAGATGCACTTGGAGTCACCGGGAACGCTGGAGTCACTAAGCGACACAGGGACTGGAGGCGCCTTTGAAGTGCCTGGGCCTACTTAGGTCACTAGATGACAAGGGGACTGGAGGTTTACTTGGAGTCACTAAGCACACTGGGGTCACTAGGTGACATGTGGACTGAAGGCGCACTTGGGGTTACTAGATAATAAAAGGACTGAAGATGCAATTGGAGTCACGGCGCACACTGGAGACACTAAGCAACACAGGGTCTGGAGGCGCATTTGGAGTCACTAGGAGCACTGAGGCCACTAGATCACATGTGGACTGGAGGCGCACTTGAGGTTACTGGTCACACTGGAGTCACTAGATGACACAGGGACTGGAGGTACATTTGGAGTGCCTAGGCCTATTCTTGGGTTACTAGATGACAAGAGGACTGGAGGCGCATTTGGGGTTACAGCAGACATTGGGGTCACTAGATAACGAAGGGGCTAGAGGTACATTTGGAATCACTGGGTGCACTGGAGTCACTAGATGACAGGGACTGGAGGTGCAATTGGAGTGCCTAGGCACACTGGGGTTCCTAGAGGACACAGGGATGGGAGGCACACAGAGTCACTGGGCCCACTGGTTTTAATAGATGACCCAGGGACTGGAGGTTCATGTGGAGTCACTAGGCACACCGTGGTCAGTAGGAGACATCTGGACTGGAGGCGCACTTGGGGTTACTGGGTACACTGGAGTCATTAGATAATATAAGGACTGAAGATGCACTTGGAGTCACTGGGCACACTGGAGTCACTAATCGACACAGGGACTGCAAGTGCCTTTGGAGTGTCTGGGCCTACTTGGGTCACTAGATGACAAGGGGACTTGAAATGTACTCGGAGTCACTGGGCATACTGGGGCACCAGATGATATTGGGACTGAAGGCTCACTTGGGGACTGATGACTCTCTTCAAGTCACTGGCAACACTGGGGTCACTAGATGACACAAGGACTGGAGGTGCACTTTTGAGACTGAATTGTAGTGAAGCGTTTCTCAAAACGCTAGGCCATACATCACTTCGCAATTTAAAGGCGGCACCAATCAGGAGAGCATCTCCTGTCCTAACTGCCTGCAGTGCTGATGAGGAGAGCTGTCTCCTGATCTCCTGCTTGCGGTGCCTGCACCGATGTATACCATCTGTATATGTTACATTGTTGCTGAATCAATACATGAGACTGGCACTTAAAATTTTGCATCCTAAAATTTCCATTTGGACAATAACACCCAACGTGTATCTTGTACAGAAACTATAACTGAGGTTCCCATTATTACTGCCTTTAAATCCTCAGCTACAAGTTCCACTGTTATATTGAGCTTCTGCGTTGTTGATATGTCACCACTAGATGGCGACATCACACTTTGGGACATCATAGAAGCTGCTAAATAGTCATATTCGTTCTACAGCACCAGGCTTCTGGGCTCAATTCTCACTAGTCTAAAATTTTTTCATTATACAACAAAAGAGAAAAACACTGAATAAAACATTTCCATTCCACGTCCCACCCAACGTCGATACACCAAAAAAAAAAAAAAAAAAAGAGAAAAGAAGAAAGACAAAGAGGGAAAAAAAAAAGAAAAACCTCCATAACTGCGGTCACCAAACAAAATTTCCAATCATTACTCAGACCCCTCCAACACATTACTTCCCTAGATGGTGTATATACTCATATTTTACTTATTTCCTTCCAGGATTCTATCTTATCGTTTTTCCATATTATCATTAATATACTCATATGACTGTTTAGGCAAGTTGGAGACTAACCACCATTGCCAAATTTTTAAAAATTTTTTTAGGACACCTCCTATGTTTGTATGTCAGTTCCTCTCGTCTTCCATTAAGATTAATTGATTTGATCCATTGATCTATCGTTGGCGGAGTTTGATATCCATTTTTGTAATATAAATTTGCGAGCCATATACATAGTTCTCTTCCACATCACATGCATTTCCACTGGGAGGGTATCTTCTGGTAAAATCCCTGGCAATGCAACTTTTGGGTCAAGCTGTACTTGTGTAAAACACAAGGGATTTAAAGTATCAAATACACACTCCCAGTAGCGATGCAGTTTGGGACATCACCATAGCATATGAATAAGTGTACCTGTGCCAGTAGTACATCTTGGACAATTTGATGTACCGTATTTATCGGCGTATAACACGCACCTTAATTATAAGAGGGAAGTTTCAGGTAAAAACTTTTAAATTTTAAAGAATTTTGAAGCAAAATAAGGGTCAGTGCCCATCTGCAGCCTCGCCATTGCCCATCACTGCAGTCTGATCGATGCCCATCATTGCAGCCTAATCAGTGCCCATCTGCAGCCTTGTTCATCGCTGCAGCCTAATCAGTGCCCATCTGCAGCCTTGCCCATCATTACCGCCTAAGCAGTGCCCATCTCCAGCCTTGTTCATCGCTGTAGCCTAATCAGTGCCCATCTGCAGCCTTGCCCATCATTACAGCCTAATCAGTGCCCATCTGCAGCCTTGCCCATCATTGCAGCCTAATTAGTGCCCATCTGCAGTCTTGCCCATCATTACAGCCTAATCAGTGCCCATCTGCCCATCATTGCAGCCTAATCGGTGCCCATCTGCAGCCTTGCCCATCATTGCAGCCTAATCAGTGCCCATCTGCAGCCTTGCCAATCATTACAGCCTAATCAGTGCCCATCTGCAGCCTTGCCCATCATTGCAGCCTAATTAGTGCCCATCTGCAGCTTTGCCCATCATTGCAGCCTAATTGGTGCCCATTTGCAACCTTGCCCATCATTACAGCCTAATCAGTGCCCATCTGCCCATCATTGCAGCCTAATCAGTGCCCATCTGCATCCTTGCCCATCATTGCAGCCTAATCAGTGCCCACCTGCAGCCTTGCCCATCATTGCAGCCTAATCAGTGCTCATCTGCATCCTTGCCCATCATTACAGCCTAATCAGTGCCCACCTGCAGCCTTGCCCATCATTGCAGCCTAATCAGTGCTCATCTGCATCCTTGCCCATCATTACAGCCTAATCAGTGCCCACCTGCAGCCTTGTCCATACTTGCAGGCTAATCCGTGCCCATTTGCAGCCTTGTCATTGCCGGAAAAGACAGAGCCGGATCTCCTGTGTACTCGGCTCAGCTCGCAGTCATGCCCAGTCCCGCCCCTTGGCTCGGCTCCTATGATGGACATAACACCGGTCCAATGCCAAGACATCAATGCTAGGAGCCATCCAGGGGGGCGGAACTGGGCGTGACTCCGAGCCAAGTACACAGAAAATCGCGGCTCTGTATTTTGGCGGCGCTTGTTCCCTCCCCCCTATATCGGCGTATAACACGCACACACGGTTCCCCCTATTTTAGGGGTGAAAAAGTGTGTGTTATACCCAAATAAATATGGCTTTACTCCATGAATGCAGTTATAAAGGAGTATAGTGGGCTCTATGAATAATAAATAACTGAGTCAAACACTGTGAGGAGGATAAAGATACCCTAAATACATTTTTCAAAGTTTGCCCCCATTTCTCATCACTAAGAGGGAGATTTACTAAAACTGGTGCACTCAGAATCTGGTGCAGCTCTGCATGGTAGCCAATCAGCTTCTAACTTCAGCTTGTTCAATTAAACTTTGACAATAAAACCTGGAAGCTGATTGGTTTATATGCAGAGCTGCATCAGATTTTGCACTCTCTAGCTTTAGTAAATCTCCCCCTAAGTGTCTCTAAATCTCTATTCCACTGTCCAAAACTACCCTCTTGTGGATTAGTTCTAATTATCATTTGTATAGAAGAATATATATTTCCTATAAGTCCCTGTTTAGCACATCTTATAGATACAGCCAAACCTAGAATTGGTGAAGGAGTATATTTTAATAATAAGGTCTTTGTGCGACTCTGCAAAGCATGCCGTAGCTGTAAATATTGAAAAAAATTATTTATTGGACAAATGATACTTCACTGCCAACTTATCAAATGATTGTGAAACATCATTATCATGATGTTGACTAAGAAACAAAATGCCAGACTTTTTCCATCAATCAAAGCTTTCAAGCTTCGCCACTTCAGGCAATTGTAGATTATTCCATATGGGCATAATTCATTGAAAAAAAAAAAAAACCCTGGCAATTTCCTAGCGTCAGACTTTACCGTGCGTTACGCTTTCGCACCAGAACAGAACAAAAAAATGGACATTAGAAGAAAAGAAAAAATCCTGGATGGCCGCACACCACTGAAGGCATCTTTATTGATAATTTAAAATCCAATACAGTCACTTCATGTGCAAGAAAAACAGGGAGAAGCAGCTAACGCGTTTCACATCATGTATTGATGCTTAGTCATAGCTATGACTAATAAAGATCAATAAAGATGCCTTCAGCGGTGTGCGGCCATCCAGGATTTTTTCTTTTCTTCTAAAGTTTGTGCAGAGCCAGGACCTGCAAGTTTTCAATAGGGCGGGTGCTTTCAAAAGGTCTGGAGCTTTTGGAGTGGCAATCTTCTCCCAAAAAATGGACAGGCAGCATTTTTTTTCCAATGTCGCGCCACAATGCTTGGTAGTATTTTACTGCATTTGTGCTATTCCTGGGTCGGAGGTGCATTGGGTCGTCATTAAAAGCTGTCTGTTCTCCCTCTCCCCAGGTGATGGCGCCTCTCCCGCGATCTGGGGCTGCGACAGTTTCCTCGGTTATTGCCGCCTGGCCTGTTTTGTTCACGAGTCCTCCGTAGGGCAGAAGGAGTGTGCCGAGGGAATGCTGTAAGTGATCTCTGCCATAGGCACAGCACCACAACTGTCCACATTGTGCATGTACATACAGCCTGCCTAGGAACTCCGACTCCTCCACACTGACACCAACCCATCAAGGCATTTTTATATTTGCATAATTCCTCCCAAGAGCCAGCCCACTGCTTGCATCAGGACTGAGGACTCTTGAGAAGGTGCAAAGATTAATAAAAAGAAACGCACAAGAGTGAGTTGGGACACATTGTTGTGTGTAGTCACAGAGCCTCACTGGCTTGTCAGCCATGGCAGAATATACAGAGGAAGGGTGATAGAGAGGGAAGAAGGGAGGGAAGAGTACAAGGAGGAAGGGTGATAGAGGAGGAAGAAGGGAGGGAAGAGTACAGGGAGGAAGGGTGATAGAGGAGGAAGAAGGGAGGGAAGAGTACAAGGAGGAAAGGTGATAGAGAGGGAAGAAGGGAGGGAAGAGTACAAGGAGGAAGGGTGATAGAGAGGGAAGAAGGGAGGGAAGAGTACAAGGAGGAAGGGTGATAGAGAGGGAAGAAGGGAGGGAAGAGTACAAGGAGGAAGGGTGATAGAGAGGGAAGAAGGGAGGGAAGAGTACAAGGAGGAAGGGTGATAGAGAGGGAAGAAGGGAGGGAAGAGTACAGGAAGGAAGGGTGATAGAGAGGGAAGAGGGAAAGGAGGAGTACAGGGAAGAAGGGTGATAGAGAGGGAAGAGGAACAGGAGGAGTACAGGGAAGAAGGGTGATAGAGAGGGGAGAGGCAGAGGAAGCATAAGGAGAGGAAAGGTGATAGAGGTGAAATCGAGAAAGGAAGATTACAAGGAGGAAGGGTGATAGTGGGGGAAGGGAGGAAAGGAGATGTATGGGGAGGAAGGGTGATAGTGGGGGAAGGGAGGAAAGGAGATGTATGGGGAGGAAGAGTGATAGTGGGGGAAGGGAGGAAAGGAGGAGTATGGGGAGGAAGGGTGATAAAAGGAGAAGGCAGCAGAGTATGGGGACAAGAGTTGGAGGAAATGTAAAAGGTTCAGGAAATGCTGTTTATTGGCTAATTAAATGTATTAATAATTAAAGCTTTTAGGACCCCCTATATCCCTTCCTCAAGCTTTATTCATTATATAAATAGAATTGGAATCTAAGCAAGCAGTCATGAAGCTTGCATCTTTAATAACGTTAGACAATAAATGATATCACTTAAACTAGATATGGATCAATGACTAGAATGGTACCACTGGATTTGCGTAGGGAAAATGTGGTGCCTAGATTAAAAAAGGGAAGTCTTTACCAAGTAACTATAGAACTGTTAGTTTAACTTCTATAGTCGGGAAGATACTGGAAAGTTTAATAAAAGACTACATAGATGAGTTCTTGCTGGAAAAAAATATTTTAAGACAGAAGTACTCTGAATGGCCTAAGCTTATCAGTGGTGTACCCCAAGGTTCAGTGTTGGGACCCTTACTTTATAATATCATTATAAATTATATAGTGTCTGGGATTAAAAGTATAATTTCAGTCAGAGATGACACCAAGCTATGCAGTGGAATAACGTCGTTACAGGATGTCTCCAATTTATAAGCCGACTTTAATGCACTGTTTCATTGGGCAACTATGTGGCAGATGAGGTTTAATGTTGATAAATGTAAAGTTATGCACTTGGGGGCTAAGAATATGCATGCATCATACATACTAGGGGGAGAACAACTGGGGGAATCCGTAGTGGAGAAGGATCTGGGGGTTTTGGTAGATCATAAACTCAATAATAACATGCAATGCCGAGCTGCGGTTTCCAAAGCGAGCAAAGTTCTTTCTTGTATTAGGAGAGGTATGGACTCCAGAGCGAGAGATATCATTTTGCCCCCCTGTACAAATTATTAGTAAGACCTCATCTGGAATATGCAGTTCAGTTTTGGGCATCAGTACTCAAAAAGGATATTGGGGAACTGGAGAAAGTGCAGAGAAGGGCAACCAAACTGATAAGAGGCATGGAGGAGCTCAGCTATGAGGAAAGATTATAGGAACTGAATTTATTCTCTCTTGAGAAGAGGAGATTAAGGGGGATATGATCACCATGTATAAATAGATAAGGGGTCCATATAGTGAACTTGGTGTTGAGTTATTCACTTTAAGGTAATCACAAAGGACAAGGGGGCACTCTTTAAATCTAGAGGAAAAGAGATTTCATCTCCAAATATGGAAAGGTTTCTTCACAGTAAGATCTGTGAAAATGTGGAATAGACTACCTCCAGAGGTTGTTCTGGCCAGCTCAGTAGATTGCTTTAAGAAAGTCCTGGATTCTTTCCTAAATGTACATAATATAACTGGGTACTAACATTTTTAGGTAAAGTTGATCCCGGGAAAATCCAATTGCCTTTCTGGGGGATCAGGAAGGATTTTTTTCCGCTGCTATAGCAAATTGAATCATGCTTTGCTGGGGTTTTTCGCCTTCCTCTGGATCAACTGTGGGTGAAGGATTGTGTATATGGGATTGTATGATTTTCTTTTTTTTTGTTGGTTGAACTAGATGGACTTGTGTCTTTTTTTCAGCCTGAATAACTATGTAACTATGGATAGCAGGGTGAAATACTCTACTAAACCACCAATGTATGTAATACATCCAAGCTTTTCTTGTTCTCCCATCAAGAACCTTCTGCCCCCCATTCCCTCCCCATTCCCTCCCCCTACCACCACCGCCACCTCTGGCCATGAGACAGGTTTTGATTGAAAGCAGTGGACTCTCTGCATGCTTTGTGAGTCGCCCTTAATTCTCACTGGTAGTCAGAGACCAAGTGATCAAGGTTGCCAGGGTTTTAAGTCACCTGCTTTTTATTTTTGTATTTTATTTTATTTTTTTTATAATAATAAGATAAGGTGATTGTTTAACAGTGCCAACTTATGTCCTGTCTACTTAAATTTTGAACTTTAATAACAAGTCCACTTTAACCAATATACGTTACCTGTAACCGCCAACAGGTGCTGCATTCCCAATGTGTTCGGGACTTTCTGGTGAGGACTCTGGAGAAGAACCGCTGTTTGATGAAAATCAATGGATTTTTTTTTTGTTAAACTGTACAAAATAATACATTGTGATTATGTCTGTGAAGTATGTTGATTTAACTCTTATGCCCTGTACACACGACCGGTTTTGCCGTCGGAATAAACTCTGAAGTTTTTTCCAATGGAGTTCTGACGGAATTCCGCTCAAGCTGTCTTGCATACACACGGTCATACCAAATTCCGACCATCCAGAACGTGGTGACGTACAACCTGTATGACGGGACTAGAAAATGAAAGTTCAACAGCCAGTAGCCAATAGCTTCCGTCTCGTACTTGCTTCAGAGCATGTGTCGTTTTTGGTGCGTCGGAACAGCATACAGACGAGCGTTTTTTTCCGATAGCAATTTGTTCCGTCGGAAAAATATATTACGTGTTCTCTATCTAAGTCCGTCTGAATTTTCGACGGAAAAAGTCCGATGGGGCATACACACGGACGGAATATACGATGAAAAGCTCCCACCGGACTCTTTCTTTCGGAAATTCCCCTCGTTTGTACGCAGCATTAGAGTAGAACTAAGCCATCGATCCTATTAAAATGTATCATTTTGCATTGTGTGCCCCTAAAAGATAAATGGTTTGCTTCTTTTATGAAATATTCTGTTACAAATACAAATTTTTATTCAATAAAATATACCTCCTTGTACGTTCCTTCTGCTCCTTGCTGTGCTCCAGATGCAGGTGCATGGCTGCTTATTGTCATGTGACAGTTCCCAGCATGCTAAGCACATCAACTGAAAGAGACGAGACTGTGTCCTATAGTGTCCTCCTGTGCACCCAAAGGTGGGGTGTGTGTAGGCACTAGGCACATACATGTTTGTAGTTTTATGCGGTAATAAACACCCCCGGGTGACAATGCTGCTCCTATTAATGATCTGGTGTTATCCAGCAACAGGAAGAGGTGATAAACCACGAGTGAAGAGGTGGTATTGCTGGACACCATTGACAGTTTGCAGAAGTGCAACGAGTCTGAAAACATCGGGGTAGGCCAACAATTTCTTTCAACAGACTCAGCTAAAAATTACCGTCACTTCTTTAAAACAAGAATCCATATGGTAATGTGTGTTTATGCAACACATGGTTAACCGTTTGCCAACACCTCCTCACCCTTAAACATCAAGAGGTGGAGTTCCTGATCATGTGACCATGAATTTGATCGTACATTGACACTGCTAGGGGCATACTGTAAGAAGAAAAAATAAAAAAAGGAGAGGGGGCACACTGGCCTAGTGCAATATTGAACAAATTTATTACACTATACTTAGTAAAACCATAAAGATGTCTACTCACAAACATAAGCGTAAAAACTCACTCATCAAGTGTTCAGAAACGCTTGAGCCTGAAGGGTCTTATCCAGGACCCCTCCCCTAGGTCCAGTGGTCTAAGCCATTTGTGAGAGATCAGCCACTTATGTGGCCTGATGAGCGAGTTTTTACGCCATTGGTCTCCATGACTGTACTCTTTACTGGTTCTCTTCCTATTTATCCAAACGCACCTTTAGCGTTACTTACAATTCTACTTCCTCCTCTCCTCCTCCTTTCTCTGTTGGGGTCCCCCAAGATTCTGTTCTTGGGCCTCTCCTATTTTCAATCAACATCTCTTCCCTGGGTCAGCTGATAGCCTCACATGACTTCAAATACCACCTCTACGCTGATGACACCCAAATCTATTTCTCTACCCCTCACTCCCTCCGTCTCCTCACGTATCACTAATTTACTATCAGATATATCAGTCTGGATGTCACACCACTTCCTCAAACTCAATCTATCCAAAACCAAACTTATAATTTTTCCTCCACCACGTGCCCCTTCCCCTTCCCTTGATCTCTCTGTCAAAATCAATGGCACAACTATCAGCCCAATCTTTCCTCATAGCTGAGCTCCTCCATGCCAAGGTCCTAGGTGTAATCCTGGACTCTGAACTCTCTGAAGCCCCACGTCCAATCACTGTTCAAATCTTGCCGCCTCAACCTCCGCAACATCTCCAAAATATGCCCCTTTCTAACCATTGACACAACAAAGCTCTTAATGGTCATCTCTTGCCTCGACTACTGCAGTTCCCTACTCATTGGCTTACCTCTACATAGTCTATCCCCCCTTCTGTCCATCATGAATGCTGCTGCCAGACTCATCCACCTTACCAACCGCTCTGTCTCTGCTACTCCTCTCTGTCAATCCCTCCACTGGCTCCCGCTCACCTAACAAATTAAATTCAGAATACTAACAACAACTTACAAAGCCATCCACAACTCTGCCTCCAGCTACATCACTGACCTAGTCTCAAAATACCAACCTAATAGTTCTCTTAGTTCCTCTCAAGACCTCCTGCTCTCTAGATCCCTCGTCATCTCCTCCCATGCTCGCCTCCAGGACTTTTCCAGAGCCTCTCCAATCCTATGGAACGCCTTACCCCAACCTGTCCGATCTTCTACTCTATTAGCTTTAAGACGATCCCTGAAAACACTCCTCTTCAGAGAAGCCTATCCTACCCACACCTAACAACTGTAATTTCATTTTCTCCATCAGCTCACCCCCCACAGTTATTACCTTTTGTTTCACTGGACCCTCCCTTCTAGATTGTAAGCTCTAACGAGCAGGGCCCTCCGATTCCTCCTGTATTGATTTGTATTGTAATTGTACTGTCTGTCCCCATGTTGTAAAGAGCTGCGCAAACTGTTGGCGCTATATAAATCCTGTATAGTATTAATAATGTTTGTGAGTAGACATCTTTGTGGATTTACTAAATATCTTGTAATAAATCTGTTGGGTTATGCACTAGGCCACTGCGCCCTCTCTTCTTTTTTTATTGTTGCAGCATGGCCAGAACGACCCCAGTCCTAGAGGGCAGCAAGGCATCTAAGGAATTATCCACTTTTTGACCAGGCATTACAGGCACTATGGAGTCAGCTCACTCATGCGCAGGAGTATGCATAGTTGCCAACATTGCAAAAAAAAATGTGGGACACTTTTTTGGCTGTGGGCGGAGCCGTACAATAATTAGGGGGCGGGGCATTCATTTGTAGGCATGACTCAGCAATAAAAATAAAACTGTGGTGCGCGAAGCGTGCCGCGGCAAAAAATGGACGTGGTTTACAGTAAATAGTGGGTGTGGCCTAAATGGGCGTGGCTCAAAGGGGGTGTGGTTAGCGTCTGAGATGAATGAGGGATGGAGAGGGAAAGGGGGAGAGAGGAATGACGGGACAGCAGCCCCAGATCCTACACAACAATAGAAATATGTGTATTCTAGAAAGTTTAACAATCAGCAGATAAAGATACTCAAAACACCTGGTGTTAGCGCTTCAGTCATCCCGACACCATGATTGTTATGGTGTCAGGATGATTGAAGCGCATTATTTCTATTATTACATTGTAATATAAAGTTAAATCATTCAACTCACCATAATGCCGAATCAGTGGGATCCCTGAGCATGTCACTAGCCACGTCGCCTGCCACAAGCAGAGTCCGTCCTTGCATCAGGTGCCCCCAGCAGAGTCTGTCCTTGCATCAGGTGCCCCCAGCAGAGTCCGTCCTTGCATCAGGTGCCCCCAGCAGAGTCCGTCCTTGCATCAGGTGCCCCCAGCAGAGTTTGCCCTTGCATCAGGGGTCCCCAGCAGAGTCCGTCCTTGCATCAGGGGTCCCCAGCAGAGTCCGTCCTTGCATCAGGGGTCCCCAGCAGAGTCCGTCCTTGCATCAGGGGTCCCCAGCAGAGTCCGTCCTTGCATCAGGGGTCCCCAGCAGAGTCCGTCCTTGCATCAGGGGTCCCCAGCAGAGTCCGTCCTTGCATCAGGGGTCCCCAGCAGAGTCCGTCCTTGCATCAGGTGCCCCCAGCAGAATCCGTCCTTGCATCAGGGGTCCCCAGCAGAGTCCGTCCTTGCATCAGGTGCCCCCAGCAGAGTCCGTCCTTGCATCAGGTGCCCCCAGCAGAGTCAGTGCAGACCCCCCTCCATCAGTGCAGACCCCCTCAAAAGCATAAGGTTGAGACACAATTTTACTATGTCCTTTATGACAGTGGTCATCAACCCTGTCCTCAGGGCCCACTAACAGGCCAGGTTTGCAAGATAACTGAAATACATCCCAGGTGATATCATTTGCTGCTCAGTGATTGCCGTATTCTAGTCTGCATCTCCCCAAGGTAATACATAAAACCTGACCTGTTAGTGGGCCCTGAGGACTATGCCCACTTGGGTGGGGTGAAATGCATCAGAGGGGGTGTGGTTTGTGGAGCAGCACTGGCTGAGGCCACTTGGCCAAACTATGGACTTTAACAAGAGATTTCTGTAAAAGTTTCGAGCTGTTTCTATGTTGAAACTACTTGCTATTTCCCTTTCCTGCCCCTTGCTCCTCTTTCCATACCCATCCCCACCCTTTATTCCTTCCTTACCCTACACAGTTTTCTATTGGTTATTAAAAGGTATATGTATGTAACTTTGATAGTTTGTATCTGTTTTTTGGAAAAGCCTGTTCAATATGTGTCATGAATGCCACTTTTACCTAAATGCAGGTGGTCAGACACTATAGCCAGCAACTGTGTGCTTCACCTATAGCAGCCCCCTTTTCCTTAAGACAAACAGGCCTTCCGGTACTTGGTTGCCCCCAGGACTTATACACAATGCTATAGTGCCTGGCCACCACACCAGGGCAGACACGAACAGAGCAAACCACAGACTACTTGCACTTTAGCAGACAGATAGTGTGGTTCTAAGACGGTCCAGGTAATAAAGCAGGTTGAGTTCAGGGAATAGTCCAATATCCGATCCGGGTCATACACAGGGAAATCCAACAGCAAAGCAAAGCAGACAAACGGGAGGCTTGAACAGGAACAATGCAGGCAACTGTCTCTATCGGAGAGTTCAGTTTGCTTATATCAGGTGACTGACCAGATCAATCACCTTCCAGGTGAACACAGACAGGGAAAAAGCAACAGCCAACACCCGGGTGCTGGAATGAGGAACACGGGCACTAAGTGATCATGACAATATGTAAAGAAAATCCTGAAAAATACAATAACATTTTTTTAGGGGAAAAATTTGATTAATTTTTTTAACCGCTTGCCGACCACCGCGCACACATAAATATGTCGGCAGAATGGCACAGGCAGGCAAATGGGCATACAGGTACGTCCCTTTAAATTTGTCACCTATCGGGGAGCGTGCCCGCGGGTCCCGGGGACTCGA
This sequence comes from Aquarana catesbeiana, assembly GCF_042186555.1. Lineage (NCBI taxonomy): Eukaryota > Metazoa > Chordata > Amphibia > Anura > Ranidae > Aquarana > Aquarana catesbeiana. Next base: position 33,538,454 of record NC_133325.1, on the reverse strand, counting down.
TGTTCTCCAGCGGGCCGCAATTGTGGTGTGGAGAGGTAGAACGGGGAGATGCCTATGTAAACAAGGCATTTCCCCGTTCTGCCTTGTGACATGAGAGGGATCTACTGCTCCCTGTCATTGGGAGCAGTGATCGCTGTCATGTCAGTGGAAGCCCATCCCCCCCACAATTAGAATCACTCACACTTAACCCCTTGATCGCCCCCTAGTGTTTAACCCCTTCCCTGCCAGTGTCATTTACACAGTAATCAGTGCATTTTTATAGCACTGATCGCTGTATAAATGACAATGGTCCCAAAATAGTGTCAAAAGTGTCCGATGTGTCTGCCATAATGTCGCAGTCACGATAAAAATCGCAGATTGCCTCCATTATTAATAAAAGACAAAAAAAAATAATAATAAAAATGCCATAAAACTATCCCCTATTTTGTAGATGCTATAACTTTTGCGCAAACCAATCAATATACGCTTATTGCGATTTTTTTTTACCAAAAATATGTAGGATACATATCAGCCTAAACTGAGGAAAAAATTAGTTTTTTTTATATATTTCTGGGGGATATTTATTATAGCAAAAAGTAAAAAATATTGCTTTTTATTCAAAATTGTTGCTCTTTTTTTGTTTATAGCGCAAAAAAAAAAACAAAAACGCAGAGGTGATCAAATACCACCAAAAGAAAGCTCTATTTTGGATGTCAATTTTGTTTGGGTACAACGTCGCATGACCGCACAATTGTCAGTTAAAGCGACGCAGTGCCAAATCACAAAGTGCTCTGGTCAGGAAGGGGGTAAAATCTTCCGGGGCTGAAGTGGTTAAAGAACATTTTTGAATGATTACACATTAGACTACAAGGGTTCTCTGGATATATACGATGCCAGTGCATATTGTTAACTAGGGAGGAGGGGGGGGGGGGGTCCATCCTCATCAGATCCAGGTGAATTACCTCCTCCCACAGAGGTCACATAATTATGGCACCCTCTGAGCTCCATTAGACAACTGGGACGTATCTTTGACAGTCAATGTGTTGAAAGCAGCAGAAATGATATTTCCCTGCAGTGCCACCATTGCAACCTAAAGAAATGGTTATCCAAAGCAAGGAGGAAAGGGGTTCAGCCAGTTAGCAGGGCAACCACCATCAGACCTCAGGGGGACTCTGATTTCTGACTCTGAAGCTGAGGGTCATCCTCAGACAAGTGCTATATTCTTCTTGCACACCATACTGGAATTGACCATGTGCTACAATAACTCCCACCTGGTCAAAGTTTACAACATAGATGAAATAAGCACACCAACAAGCTTGTTTCAAAGTGCAAAGCTCTTTATTCTTGTTTGATCACATAGAAAACCAATGTTTTGGGACCACGCAGGGACCCTTCCTCAAGCATGTCATATTTAAAGTAGTGCTATAGGCAAAACTTTTTTTTTTTTTATTTAGGATAGAGCAACGGATGGTTATAACCCCTGTCAAATTTTTTTTTCGCCATCTGGATCCCATTGTGGAGATTTCCCTTTACATCCTGTCCCATAGCCAAACAGGAAGTGAGAGGAAATCCCTGTAAATCAAATGAGTTTTTTGGGGAACCCCAGGTCACCAGAACTAGTGTCCCCATTGGAAGATTTCCCCTCTATTGCAGCTCTGGGTACAACCCACAATTTGGGTCATTTTGTTTACTTTGACTTTCAATGATAATGGTAAACAGGAGAAATAGAGAGGGGGAATATCCTTAACGGGGGGCATAGACAGCAACAAACATTGGCAGGGGTTTTACTATCCCTCTCACTCTATCCAAAACTAAAAAAAAAACATTTTCCCTTTAGTTAAAATGTAAGTCTTCACAGTTATATAGATCTAAAACTAAATGTTCAGATTCCTTCAGAAGTCCAATAACAATGTTCTCTTTCATGCTAATCTGTACCTGAAACTTTTAGTTTTAGATGGCGTGCAGTTGGGTTTGATCACCTGTTGGGTCTATATTGCCCATTTCAGGGCCGCTGTATGACTTTTGTATCTCTCTACATGGCTTGATAGGACTTGGGCAATATTTGATACTGTGATGGCAAATGCTGTGCTTATTTGAATGTACATTTAGAACCAAAATCCAGCTAGTATCTTGGGACCATTTAGACATGTTTTAAAGGGGATATCTCCCTATGCAGTCCGCCCCAGGTCTTTTGATCAGATCCCTGACACACTGTGGTAGGAGTTTTAATTAAATTACATATCTAAAAAACACACTCATTACACTGTACAATCTCCATTTCTCCTGAGAAAGTAGATTATATCCATGAAATCCATAGAGGAGCCATTCTCAACCAGCGTTCATTCAGAGTTTGTTAGGGATTCCTTGCTATGGCTAAAAAGCTATGGCTTTTCAACCTTCCATTTGGTGGTGCATGCATAGTTACAAGGTCAACACCAATTGGCAGAGCCAGTAACATAATCCAAAAGATCATTTCAGCTGCTTGTAAGGCCCCTTTCACACATGCAGACCGTATGTCCATATTTCATCCATCCGTTTTCGGATGAAATACGGACATACAGGCATCCCTATGGGATAGCGGGTGTTAGCGGATGTACATCCGCAAACACCCGATGTCATCCGGCTCTGCTCTGGTCCGATTCTGCGGACGGAAGAAAATCCTATTTTTCTATCCGTCTGCAGAGCGGATCGGAGGAACACGGACAGACGGTCCGTGTTCCTCCGATCCCCCATAGGGGACAGCGGAGATCTGACGGGGAGGTCCCTGCACAGTGTGCGGGTCCCGCCCTGACATCCGCCGGCTCAGCTGGGGAAAACGGAGCAATCCCCGCTGAGCAGCGGATGTTCACGGGGCGGATCAACACGGATCCGTCCCATGTGAAAGGGGCCTAAGGGTGACATTCTGACCACCATTGTAAAGGTTGCATTCTTCATACTAACCACCAATGTAAGGAACATTCTTCATACTATCCACCAATGTAAGGAGCATTCTTCCTACAAACACCAATGTAAGGAGCATTCTTCTCACTGACCTACAATGTAAGGAGCATTCTTCCAACTGATCACCAAGGTAAGGAGCATTCTTCCCACTGATCACCAATGTAAGGAACATTCTTCATACTATCCACCAATGTAAGGAGCATTCTTCCTACAAACACCAATGTAAGGAGCATTCTTCTCACTGACCTACAATGTAAGGAGCATTCTTCCAACTGATCACCAATGTAAGGAGCATTCTTCCAACTGATCACCAAGGTAAGGAGCATTCTTCCAACTGATCACCAAGGTAAGGAGCATTCTTCCAACTGATCACCAAGGTAAGGAGCATTCTTCCCACTGGTCACCAATGTAAGGAGCATTCTTCCTACTGATCACCAATGTAAGGAGCATTCTTCCCACTGACCACCAATGTAAGGAACATTCTTCCCACTGATCACCAATGTAAGGAGCATTCTTCCTACTGATCACCAATGTAAGGACCATTCTTCTCACTGATCACCAATGTAAGGAGCATTTTTTCACTGACCTCCAATGTAAGAAGCATTCTTCCCACTGATCACCAATGTAAGAAACATTCTTCTCACTGACCTCCAATGTAAGGAGCATTCTTCCAAATGATCACCAATGTAAGAAGCATTCTTTCCACTGATCACCAATATAAGGAGCATTCTTCCCCATGAATCCCAATGCAAGGGGCATTTTTTCACTGACGCCTGATAAATTGGTTTTAGTAATGGTCCCACGATACCTGAAAAGTTTTTTAGGGGTTCCTCTGGGGTAAAATATTTAAGAAAAAGCTGGTGTAGAGATTTGGAAACTCCATCATGAAGACATCCATTTATTATAATTGCAGACATATGTATATTGTAATCTTGGTACAGGTGATACGGATGGGTTTCCAACCTATGATAATCGATCAAATATTTATGGGTCTATAGTGCCGTCCACAAACCTACGGACTCCCAATCCCAGGTACCTCCTCCTTTTGTCTTTTGTGACCCATTTACTTCTTTATGGTGCAATAAAGTGCATTATGTTGCGCGTTAACATGCATTGTGTTAAGACAGCCTACTGAAATGAATGGGCTGCCAGCGCACCCTAACATGCAAAAAAACGGACGTGATCCTTGTTTTGCAACGCAATGCAGGTGCATTTCCTTAGTTCAGTGGTCTCCAAACTGCGGCCTGAGGGCTGAATGCGGCCTCTGTGCTTGCCTTTATCTGGCCTTTGGGCCACTATTCTCCCACTGATACAATGATGGGGCACTATTCCTCCCACTGATACCAATGATGGGACACTATTCCTCCCACTGATACCAATGATGGGACACTATTCCTCCCACTGATACCAATGATGGGACAATATTCCTCCCACTGATACCAATGATGGGACAATATTCCTCCCACTGATACCAATGATGGGACAATATTCCTCCCACTGATACCAATGATGGGAAAATATTCCTCCCACTGATACCAATGATGGGAAAATATTCCTCCCACTGATACCAATGATGGGGCACTATTCCTCCCACTGATACCAATGGTGGGGCACTATTCCTCCCACTGATACCAATGGTGGGGCACTATTCCTCCCACTGATACCAATGGTGGGACACTATTCCTTCCACTGATACCAATGATGGGACACAATTCCTCCCACTGATACCAATGGTGGGGCACTATTCCTCCACCTTATACCAATGCTGGGGCACTATTCTTCCACCTTAAACCAACACTGCAGCACTATTCCTCCACCTTATACCAACACTGAGGCACTATTCCTCCACCTTATACCAACCCTGGGGCACTATTACTCCCACTGATACCAATTATGGGACACTATTCCTCCCACTGATACCAGTAATGGGACACTACTCCTCCCACTGATACCAATGATGGGATGCTATTCCTCCCACTGATACCAATGATGGGGCGCTATTCCTCCCACTGATACCAATGGTGGGGCACTATTCTTCCCACTGATACCAATGGTGGGGCACTATTCCTCCCACTGATACCAATGATGGGACACTATTCCTCCCACTGATACCAATGGTGGGGCACTATTCCTCCCACTGATACCAATGATGGGACACTATTCCTCCCACTGATACCAATGATGGGACACTATTCCTCCCACTGATACCAATGGCGGGGCACTATTCCTTCACCTTATACCAATGCTGGGGCACTATTCCTTCACCTTATACCAATGCTGGGGCACTATTCCTCCACTTTATACCAACGCTGAGGCACTATTCCTCCACCTTATACCAATGCTGGGGCACTATTCTTCCACCTTATACCAACACTGGAGCACTATTCCTCCACCTTATACCAACACTGAGGCACTATTCCTCCACCTTATACCAACGCTGGGGCACTATTCCTCTACCTTATACCAACACTGGGGCACTATTCCTCCCACTGATACCAATGATGGGGCACTATTCCTCCCACTGATACCAATGATGGGGCACTATTCCTCCCACTGACACCAATGATGGGGCACTATTCCTCCCACTGATACCAATGATGGGACATTATTCCTCCCACTGACCCCAATGATGGGGCACTATTCCTCCCACTGACACCAATGATGGGACATTATTCCTCCCACTGATACCAATGGTGGGGTACTATTCCTCCACCTTATACCAACACTGGGGCACTATTCCTCCATCTTATACCCACGATGGGGCACTATCCGTCCACTTTATACCAAATGTGGTGGTGTTTACTCCCACTGATGCCAGGAAAATATCCACTCCCGCTGGCCACACAGTCCCGCCCCCCTAAAGTCTGAAGGATAATAAACTGGCCCTCTGGAAAGTCTGGAGATCCCTGACTTAGTGCATTGGGGTGCCATTTAAAATTCAAAGGTAATGCATTTTAAATGCGTGACCACAACACATTTGCGTGAATGGGTGCTTAGAGTCAACTCTTTCCCTTTCTCTATTTGCCTGCACAGAATGGGGAAAACGTGCCACGTGGACAGTCAAATGGATCAAAGCAACCTAGGAATGTGTCTACTGGTGGGGTCAGGCACTGGAGTATCCAAACATGCCCCAGGTCCCATCACAGCAGACTCTACAGAACATAAAGATCATACAAAAATGACATTGTCTGGGACATTTAATAAAAGTCTGAGGCAGAGGATGTGACTTTCTGACACTCACAGATCACAAAGACGTAAACATGATTGAAGGTAACAAGTCTCTTTAAAGTTTTTACATACAGTGCATGTAAAGAGATCAGTGCCATGCTAATAATCTGATCAGTGCATTGTAATGTGTAAAAAAATGATTTCTATGAACAGAAGTTAGTTCTCTATGTACATGGGGCAGCCATACTTCATTACGTAGGCTTCATTGTGCTGCTTTGTGATTGTACAATTCCTTTAAAGAGACCCTGTCATCAACCTACATACAAGCCTTCTTTAGAGTTTTGCCATACCTCAGACAAATTAGTCCTTAAAGAGACCACGTCACCAAATCTACATGAAAGCCTTTTTTTTAGGGTCTTCCCATTGGTCAGTCAAATTAGTCCTTAAAGGAACCTTGTCACCAACTTTAAAAAATTGCTAGTAAAAAGCACAGAAACATCAAACATTTGAAGTGTTTACTTGCAGAGTTTTTCTTTCCCTAAAAGGAGTATGTATTCCCTTGCAATCTCTCACTGAATTTCCCAGGGAGTTGATTCCATAGCAAGTTCCCCTCCCTTCTTGCATATCTTAGCCCTCTTCTATTTGAGAGTCTCTAATTATTGTCTGTGCTGGCCTGGCTCCTATGCCCCTCCCATCACCTCTCTACATAACCTTTTATGTACTGTAGCTACTACAGAAGTTGCAAGGGGAAATACTATAGAGCAGCCTTTTTCAAACGGGGTCCCCAGGCACGCCGGGGTGCCTTGCAGGGTGTCTTCAGGGGTGCCTTGGAAAAATGCCTAAAAATTGCCCAAAAATTGTATGCAAGCCAACATGTGGATGAAGGCTGCCTTTCAGTTACACAAAGCCACAGGTTTTCCTTGAACACCTTCTTGCTGCCGGCGTCCTAACAACCAATGACATCATCAGTTGATAAGGAGGATGTTAGGCGCCCGCAGAGCATCCTTGTTTGCCTCCTCCCATCAGCGTTGGGGTCACATTAGCTGAGTGAGGGAGAAGAGAAACATTTGAATACTAGTCAGTACCAATTTGCAAAACCTCTAACGTTGGGATCATATGTGTGGATGTTGCTGCATTAAGTAAAACTATTAGAATCGTTTTCACATTTTACAATGGGGTGCCTCGAGACTGTCCATAATTTTGGAGGGTGCCTCGAGACTGTCCATAATTTTGGAGGGTGCCTCGAGACTGTCCATAATTTTGGAGGGTGCCTTGAGCCTGGCCGTCATTTTTAAAGGGCACCTTGACTGAAAAAAGTTTGAGAAACACTGATCTAGAGCAGCAATTCTCTGCTTGGGTTCCTCCAGAGGTTGATTGTGGTTCTTTGAGCTGTGGCTGACTGACCTCATATTTGATAGTGCCTGCATAGTTCTGAGACTACCACTTGGCGCCCAGGGTAGCCACCCATTCTACCCACCCCTTCTCCTGGTCCTGCCCCTCTATGACTTTTTAGGGAGACAACCCAACATTTGTGATTTTGTTTTACTTTCACTTTAAATGATATTGATAAACAGGACAGAGAGGGTGAATCTCCTTAACGTGGACACAGATAGCAATAAAAACTGTCAGGTGTTCTAATCCTTCTCCCCTCTATCCAAAAAAAAAAAAAAAAAAAAAAAAAAAAGAGTTTTGCCTTTAGTTATACATTTAGTCTATCAAAGGTTCATGAACAGTAGTTCCCTGCCACTGATAGGCCAATTCAATACAATTTTTATTGTGACTTTTCTATATTGCTTTATATTGCATTCTGCTGGTGTGCACTGCAAAATAGGGTAGCTCAGACTGAATAGGCTGCATGGAATCTGATCCCAGAGCAGTTTACACACTGTACTTATTGTGCTCATTTCTCCCCAAAGACAGCTATCCATCATCCAGTTCCTTCTTCCTTACCACCATCCAGTTCCCTCTTCCTTACCACCATCCAGTTCCTTCTTCCTTACCACCATCCAGTTCCCTCTTCCTTACCACCATCCAGTTCCCTCTTCCTTACCACCATCCAGTTCCCTCTTCCTTACCACCATCCAGTTCCCTCTTCCTTACCACCATCCAGTTCCTTCTTCCTTACCACCATCCAGTTCCCTCTTCCTTACCACCATCCAGTTCCCTCTTCCTTACCACCATCCAGTTCCCTCTTCCTTACCACCATCCAGTTCCTTCTTCCTTACCACCATCCAGTTCCCTCTTCCTTACCACCATCCAGTTCCCTCTTCCTTACCACCATCCAGTTCCCTCTTCCTTACCACCATCCAGTTCCTTCTTCCTTACCACCATCCAGTTCCCTCTTCCTTACCACCATCCAGTTCCTTCTTCCTTACTATCAGCCAGTTCCCTCTTCCTTACCACCATCCAGTTCCTTCTTCCTTACCACCATCCAGTTCCTTCTTCCTTACCACCATCCAGTTCCCTCTTCCTTACCACCATCCAGTTCCCTCTTCCTTACCACCATCCAGTTCCTTCTTCCTTACCACCATCCAGTTCCTTCTTCCTTACCACCATCCAGTTCCTTCTTCCTTACTATCAGCCAGTTCCTTCTTCCCTACCACCATCCAGTTCCTTCTTCCTTACCACCATGCCGTTCCTTCTTCCCTACCATCAGCCAGTTCCTTCTTCCCTACCTCCATCTACTTCCTTCTTCCTTACCATCAACCAGTTCCTTCTTCCCTATCATCAGCCAGTTTCTTCTTCCCTACCATCATTCAGTTCCTTCTTCCCTACCATCAGCCAGTTTCTTCTTCCCTACCATCATTCAGTTCCTTCTTCCCTACCATCAGCCAGTTTCTTCTTCCCTACCATCATTCAGTTCCTTCTTCCCTAGCATCATTCAGTTCCTTCTTCCCTAGCATCATTCAATTCCTTCTTCCCTACCATCATCCAGTTCCTTCTTCCCTACCATCATCCAGTTCCTTCTTCCCTACCATCATCCAGTTCCTGCTTCCCTACTATCAGCCAGTTTCCTTCTTCCGTACCCCTTGATCATGATGAAACGCGTCGGTGGAGAGCAGGATGTAAACTATGATACTGTAAAATGTGGAGAACCGTGTAAACAGTGAAGGCATTAGGACACCTCTGACCATTGTTCAAGTCTTTATACCTTTGTAAGATCTGGTCTATCCCCTATGCACGTACAATCCCCGGGGTACTTCCCTTTGCAATTTTTCTAATTGGGATGTGGCATAGGTTTCCAGCTCTGACACTCAGTAGTGGTTTCTCCCAATAATTTTTCTCTGCTTCCCTACCATCATCCAGCTCCTTCTTCCCTACCATCATCCAGCTCCTGCTTCCCTACCATCATCCATTTCCTGCTTCCCTACCATCATCCAGCTCCTTCTTCCCTACCATCATCCAGTTCCTTCTTCCCTACCATCATCCAGTTCCTTTTTCCCTACCAACATCCAGTTCCTTCTTCCCTACCATCATCCAGTTTCCTTCTTCTGTACCCCTTGATCGTGATGAAACGCGTCGGTGGAGAGCAGGATGTAAACTATGATACTGTAAAATGCGGAGAACCGTATAAACAGTGAAGGCATTAGGATTAACGAGGAATCGCACACCTCTGACCATTGTTCAAGTCTTTATACAAAGTCTGCGTATCCACTTTAACACACTGGAAGATCATCCATCCAATCACATGAGAGTTAAAAGCACCTATGATATGGCCCTGGACATTTTCAGGCCTGGGTCTCTGGAAAGGACACCTAAAACCCGGGCCTCAGGGAGTTAAAATTCCAGAAGGAGGCAGGCACATATCCTATTTAGAGCAGCAGCAGGATCCTTGCGCCAAGGTGTTTTTTCCTGTAGAAGTTTCATGTTGTATCACAAATACATGACACGTCACACTGCAATACCACAGGTAATCAGTAGTTGGCACTGTAGATAAAAATATTACTATGTTGCAATACCACAGCTCATCAATCATCAAATGGCATTGTAGGTAAAAATATTACTATATTGTAATACCATAGCTAATCAGCAGGTGGCACTGTAGGTCAAACATTAAAACGCAGCTCCCGCACCAGGTAAAATCCAGGCTATGGGTGGAGTGACCGGAGGTCAGAAGCTGACTTCAAGTAGTTATACCACAGCTCTAGGCAAGCTTATTATTATTCTAGGTTTGAAGGTTTCTTCAAAAATATTCTTCTCTGTATAGCTTTATGCTGCAAACTAACAAGCAATGAGATACTCTATCAGCCAGGAGTCTGCCATTGGCCAGCCAAATAAGTCTATAAAGAGACCCTGTCACCAACTTTAAAAAAAAAATCAAAAGGCACAGAACTGTACTGTTTTTTCCCTTCCATAAATTATTTAATAATAATTATAATTTTGAACTTGCTATCAAATTTGAATACCCCAGGAAGAGTCAAATCTCTGGCACATCCCCCCCCTCCTTTCATGTTCTAGCCCTACCCTCTTTTGGTAGTGCTTGTGCTGGCCTAGCTACTCCACCCCTCCCTTCTCTACATAACCTTTAATGTATCTGCCAGGAGAAGGCTACCTTTTCAGGTAGTGCCTGTGCTGGCCCAGCTCCTCCGCCCCTCCCCTCACCTATCGACATAACTTTTGATGTAGCTGCCAGGGTTGGATCGAAAGGGAATACTAGAGAAGCCATTCTCAACCAGGGTTCCTCCAAAGGTTGCTAGGGGTTCCATGAGCTGTGATGCAGCAGCAGTCTTAGAGATTTTGGATTTTTACATAAGGTAAACAATTTCATGCCTATAGAAACATTTAGTGATCATAGAATCTTATGGGAAGGTTTCTGCTGGAGCTACTGACATCACATCCAAGATGGCAGCACCCAGTAGCACTTTTAGGGGGTTCCTCTGGGGTAACAAGCTTAAGAAAGCATGCTAGAAATTTTGACTACTCCAGAAGAGTCAGTTCCCTAGCACAGCCCTCTCCTTCCTTGCCTTCTCCTCTTCTGGGAGTGTTTAATTACTGTCTGCGCTGGCCCAGCTCCTCTGCCCCTCCCTTCAGCTGCATACATAACATTTTATGTAGCTTCCAGGGCAGCTATGGAGTGGAGTCTGCTGGGGCAGCTGACATCAGATCCAAGATGGCGGTACCCAGCAGCAGTCTTAAGACTTTTGATATGTACACGGGGGAGTCAATATCATGCCTAAAATCCGTTAAGTGCTCATTGAATCTTATGGGAAGGTTTGTGTTGGTCTGGAGACAGAGTCTCTTTAAATGCAACAGTAAACAGCCATGTTTAGAGTAGCTGAACAAGAACAAGGCATGCTGGGAGTTGTAGTTTGTAGACAGCTGAAGTCTTCTGCTGGAATACCGGATATAAAAGGTACCCGGCCTTGTTTCTAAACATTTATTGGCTGTTGTATCAAGAAACTGATTAAGGTTTTGACAAATTTTCCATCAGCTCCTCTACGGTGAACCTTCGAAAGACGATCTTTTCACAAGCGTCTACGCCACACTCGAAGAGGCATCCAAATGCATGCATGCCCTGGCAGGTGGCTAGGTCGGAGTACCCGCTGGGGCCTTGGTTAATGATCCACGGTTGGTTCCAACCAGCGGGTATCAGTGGGGATTTGTTTAGGTAGATCCCCAAGTCAACCCTTTTATGGTTGCTCGTTGGGTGGGAGTAGAGCAACCAAGGCTTAGCATGTTTCTCAAAGCAAGTCTGGCCTCTGCCATCCAGGTCATCTTCCTCTTGGTGGATCTCCAAGGGCTGGTAGCTCACCACACTTCCCTGGCACCCATGGGGTGGTTCACAAAGTTTCCTGCAGAAATGAGAACTGTCAAACTCCATGGCCTGGTCGCTACTGGTAGCCTCTACCCGGAAGTGCTTGTTTGTCCGGGCGCTGCAATACAACACGTCGGGACCGTTGCTGCAGGACACATCTGCTACCTCGCACTCGCCAGTTTGCTGTTGCCATATGGTGCTGCCCTTGTGCCAGGTCTTACCATGGTCATCGCTGTAGAAGATGAAAGAGTGAGGCTTGGTTTTCCATGGAATGGGTAGACCGCAGACACGGGAGTGGATGTAGTAGAGGTAGGCCGGCACTACCATCCTTCCCGATGGGGATTGGATTCCGTGACCCGGCCCGACGGCCACAGTGGCACAGTTCTCCAGGTCCTTGGCCAGAACTTCCTCCGTTACGTCCACTAGGGAGTTCCAGGATTTGCCAAAGTCAGTGCTGGTGACGTAGCACAATCGGGCAGCGTTTTTGCCGGTAATGATCTGCCCCATTTCTGAGCAGTTTGTCCGGATGCAGATGAAGAAAAGGAAGACGGTTCTGGTGTCTTTGTCGTACACAGGGCAAGGGTTCATGGTTCGGTGGTCCAGTAGCTTGGCATGTCTCACGGCAATCATGTTTTCCCACTGGAGGAAGAAAATGATAATACTTATTACAGCCACAAAATCCATCAGTTTAACCTCTTGCCGACCCACTCACAGTAGAGGTACAGCAAGCAAGCAGCAGAGCCAGGCACTGCAACGTTGCGGGTGTACTCCCTGGTTTGGCGGCACACATGCACGCACCCCCCCCACAGACCTGTGTTGTGATTGGCCACAGCACAAGTTCGGCAGCAAATTTCAGCCAGCGATTTTGGCTGAAACCTGCTGATCGGCTGTAACAGAGTTCTGTGTTTACAAATGGAAATGCAGGGAGAAAAACAGCCAGATCAGTAAGTGAAATCAGCACACATTACACATTGTTAAACACACAGTAAACCCCTTAATTGCCCTCTAGATATTAACCCCTTCCCAGCCAGAATCATTAGTACAGTGTCGGTGTACAGTATTATCACTGATCACTGTATTAGTGTCACTAGTGATAGACCAACACAAAGTAGCACATAATTGTGAAGTGGAAGGAAAATGATAAATGGTTTTCAGAATTTTTTACAAATAAATATGTGAAAAGTGTGGGGTACAATTCTATTCAGCCCCCTTTACTCTGATACCCCTAACTAAAATCCAGTGGAACCAATTGCCTTCAGAAGTCACCTAATTAGTAAATAGAGTCCACCTGTGTGTAATTTAATCTCAGTATAAATACAGCTGTTCTGTGAAGCCCTCAGAGGTTTGTTAGAGAACCTTAGTGAACAAACAGCATCATGAAGGCCAAGGAACACACCAGATAGGTCAGGGATAAAGTTGTAGAGAAGTTTAAAGCAGGGTCAGGCTATAAAAAAAAATCCCAAGCTTTGAACATCTCACGGAACACTGTTCAATCCATCATCCAGAAATGGAAAGAGTATGGCACAACTGCAAACCTACCAAGACATGGCCGTCCACCTAAACTGACAGGCCGGGCAAGGAGAGCATTCATCAGAGAAGAGCCAAGAGGCCCATGGTAACTCTGGAGGAGCTGCAGAGATCCACAGCTCAGGTGGGAGATTCTGTCCACAGGACAACTATTAGTCGTGCTCTCTACAAATCTGACCTTTATGGAAGAGTGGCAAGAAGACATTTTGGAAACAAAACCATAAGAAATCCCGTTTGCAGTTTGCGAGAAGCCATGTGGGGGACACAACAAACATGTGGAAGAAGGTGCTCTGGTCAGATGAGACCAAAATTGAACCTTTTGGCCTAAAGAGGTTCACCTTCCAGCAGGACAACGACCCTAAACATACAGCCAGAGCTACAATGGAATGGTTTAGATCAAAGCATATTCATGTGTTAGAATGGACCAGTCATAGTCCAGACCTAAATCCAATTGAGAATCTGTGGCAAGACTTGAAAATTGCTGTTCACAGACGTTCTCCTTCCAATCTGACAGAGCTTGAGCAAAGAAGAATGGACAAAAATGTCATCCCCAAAAAGACTTGCAGCTGTAATTGCAGTGAAATGTGGTTCTACAAAGTATTGACCCAGGGGGGCTGAATACAAATGTACACCACACTTTTCACATATTTATTTGTAAAAAAAAATAAAAACCATTTATCATTTTCCTTCCACTTCACAATTATGTGCCACTTTCTGTTGGTCTATCACATAAAAAGCCCAATAAAATACATTTACGTTTTTGGTTGTAACATGACAAAATGTGGAAAATTTCAGGGGGTGTGAATACTTTTTCAAGGCGCTGTATAACGTCATAGCTGCGTAAATTCCAGTACAGCCAGACAACACGATTCACCCATAGGCTGTAGTGAACTTCCTGGTTTAGCAGTGTGTGTGCGCCCCCTGCTGACCTTTGCTGTAATGCAACACAGCACAAGTTTGTCAGCAGGTTACATCCAATGATTTTTGCTGTATACCTGCTGATTGCCTGTGGCCAATCACAGCACAGAGTTCTGTGTTTACAAATGCACAGAACAGCGATCCGGCTGTTTCTGCTCCCTGAAGTCAACTCTGAGTTCAGGGAGAAAAGAAGAGCCAGATCCTGCGAGTAAAAAGCAACACACATACACTTGTTAGACACACAGTTAATCCCTTGATTGCCCTTTTGATCACCCCTTTTGCCCATTAGTGTCATTAGTAAAGTGTGCAGTATTATCACTGATCAGTGTATTGTCTGTGTCAATTAGTGTCCCTCTCAGCCAGTGTCAGTTAGCGCCAGATTATCTGCCACACTATAAGTCGCTGTTCACCGCCATTACCAGTATAGCGTCTGTAGCTGTGTAAATTCCAGTATATATCCAATAGTTTAAAACTTTCACACAAACCAATTAATGTAAACTTGTTCCTGGCGCACCGGAGGGTGGCGGTGGGGGGGGGGGGGGTGTTGGTGTAAAAACAATCAAGAGGCTGAACAGCAGGGAATTGCAGGAAGAAAAAAAAAAAGATATCTGAATGAGGTCTGCAGGTACAGTGCCTTGCAAAAGTATTCACCCCCCCTTGGCTTTTGACCTATTTTGTTACATTACAGCCTTTAGTTCAATGTTTTTTTTAATCTGAATTATATGTAATGGATCAGAACACAATAGTCTAAGTTGGTGAAGTAAAATTAGAAAAATATATACATAAAACTATTTATCAGAATTAAAAAAATGATAATTGGCATGTGCGTATGTATTCACCCCCTTTGTTATGAAGCCCATAAAAAGCTCTGATGCAACCAATTACCTTCAGAAGTCACATAATTAGTGAAATGATGTCCACCTGTGTGCAATCTAAGTGTCACATGATCTGTCATTACATATACACACCTTTGTGAAAGGCCCCAGAGGCTGCAACACCTAAGCAAGAGGCACCACTAACCAAACACTGCCATGAAGACCAAGGAACTCTCCAAACAAGTAAGGGACAATGTTGTTGAGAAGTACAAGGCTTTTTTTTTACAATGTAAAAATGCATATAAAAGCAAAGCAGAAGGCCTTCAAAAAATACAAGGTTCAGGGATCATCATCAGCATTCAGACTTTATAAAGAATGCAATAAGAAATGTAAGGGTGCAATTAGGACAGCTAAGATAGAACATGAAAGACACATAGCGGAGGAGAGCAAAAAAAATCCCAAGAAATTCTTTAAGTATGTAAACAGTAAAAAAGGGAGGACAGACCATATTGGCCCCATAAAGAATGAAGAAGGACATCTGGTTACAAAGGATGGGGAGATGGCAAAGGTATTGAATTTATTCTTCTCCTCAGTCTTCACGAGTGAATCGGGGGGCTTCAGTAACCAAAACTGCAGTGTTTATCCTCATGACACAACACAGGAAGCACCTCCATGGTTAACAGAGGACGGAATTAAAATTAGACTTGAGAAACTTAACATTAATAAATCACCGGGACCAGATGGCTTGCATCCAAGGGTACTTAGGGAACTCAGTCAAGTGATTGCCAGACCGTTGTTCCTAATTTTTACAGATAGTCTACTGACTGGAATGGTACCAGCTGATTGGAGAAAAGCCAATGTAGCACCAATATTTAAAAAGGGCCCAAAATACATCCCTGGGAATTACAGACCAGTTAGCCTAACATCAATAGTATGTAAACTCTTGGAGGGGATGATAAGGGACTATATACAAGATTTTAGTAATAAGAATGATATCATTAGCAGTAATCAGCATGGATTCATGAAGAATCGTTCTTGCCAAACCAATCTATTAACCTTCTATGAGGAGGTGAGTTGCCATCTAGATAAAGGAAGGCCCGTAGACGTGGTGTATCTGGATTTTGCAAAAGCATTTGACACAGTTCCCCATAAACGTTTACTGTACAAAATAAGGTCCATTGGCATGGACCATAGGGTGAGTACATGGATTGAAAACTGGCTACAAGGGCGAGTTCAGAGGGTGGTGATAAATGGGGAGTACTCAGAATGATCAGGGGTGGGTAGTGGGGTTTCCCAGGGTTCTGTGCTGGGACCAATCCTATTTAATTTGTTTATAAACGACCTGGAGGATGGGATAAACAGTTCAATCTCTGTATTTGCAGACGATACTAAGCTAAGCAGGGCAATAACTTCTCCGCAGGACGTGGAAACCTTGCAAAAAGACCTGAACAAATTAATGGGGTGGGCGACTACATGGCAAATGAGGTTCAATGTAGAAAAATGTAAAAAAATGCATTTGGGTGGCAAAAATATGAATGCAATCTATACACTGGGGGGAGAACCTCTGGGGGAATCTAGGATGGAAAAGGACCTGGGGGTCCTAGTAGATGATCGGCTCAGCAATGGCATGCAATGCCAAGCTGCTGCTAACAAAGCAAACAGAATATTGGCATGCATTAAAAGGGGGATCAACTCCAGAGATAAAACGATAATTCTCCCGCTCTACAAGACTCTGGTCCGGCCGCACCTAGAGTATGCGGTCCAGTTCTGGGCACCAGTCCTCAGGAAGGATGTACTGGAAATGGAGCGAGTACAAAGAAGGGCAACAAAGCTAATAAAGGGTCTGGAGGATATTAGTTATGAGGAAAGGTTGCAAGCACTGAACTTATTCTCTCTGGAGAAGAGACGCTTGAGAGGGGATATGATTTCAATTTACAAATACCGGACTGGTGACCCCACAATAGGGTTAAAACTTTTTCGCAGAAGAGAGTTTAACAAGACTCGTGGCCACTCATTAAAATTAGAAGAAAAGAGGTTTAACCTTAAACTACGTAGAGGGTTCTTTACTGTAAGAGCGGCAAGGATGTGGAATTCCCTTCCACAGGCGGTGGTCTCAGCGGGGAGCATTGATAGCTTCAAGAAACTATTAGATAAGCACCTGAATGACCGCAACATACAGGGATATGTAATGCAATACTGACACATAATCACACACATAGGTTGGACTTGATGGACTTGTGTCTTTTTTCAACCTCACCTATTATGTAATTATGTAAGTCAGGGTTAGGTTATAAAAAAAAAAAAAAACAAATCTTTGATGATCCCTAGGAGCACCATCAAATCTATCATAACCAAATGGAAAGAACATGGCACAACAGCAAACCTGCCAAGAGACGGCCGCACACCAAAACTCATGGACCGGGCAAGGAGGGCATTAATCAGAGAGGAGCACAGAGACCTAAGGTAACCCTGGAGGAGCTGCAGAGTTCCACAGCAGAGACTGGAGTATCTGTACATAGGACGACAATAAGCCGTACGCTCCATAGAGTTGGGCTTTATGGCAGAGTGGCCAGAAGAAAGACATTACTTTCAGCAAAAAACAAAATGGCACGTTTTTAGTTTGCGAAAAGGAATGTGGGAGACTCCCAAAACGTATGGAGGAAGGTGCTCTGGTCTGATGACTTTTGGCCATCAAAGAAAATGCTATGTCTGGCGCAAACCCAACACATCACATCACCCAAAGAACACCATCCCCACCGTGAAACATGGTGGTGGCAGCATCATGCTGTGGGGATGTTTTTCAGAAGTCGGGACTGGGAAACTGGTCAGAGTTGAGGGAAAGATGGATGGTGCTAAATACAGGGATATTCATGAGCAAAACCTGTACCACTCTGTGTGTGATTTGCGGTTGGACAGAGGTTCACCTTCCAGCAGGACAATGACCCCAAACACACTGCTAAATCAACACTTGAACGCAGGCAGGGGTGACAACATGTCTTTTTTTTTAAATTCTATTCTTTTCAATCCTATTTTTTTCTACTGTTTTCAAACTTATTCTATTTGAAATTCAAATTTCAGAAGATGGTTATATTCTTTCTATTTTATTCTATTCTTTTCTATTTTTTATTCTATTCTAGTCTATTATATTCACCTTTTTTTTTAACCTACTTTATTCTGTTCTTTTATTTTCTATTCTATTTTGTTCTGTTTTACTCTATTCTTTTATATTCCAGCCCTTTCATTTCTATCCTATTTTTTTCTATTCTTTTATTTTGTATACTGTTCTGTTTTACTCTATTACATTCTATTCTTTTAGTTTCTATTCTATTCTTTTTTTTTTCTATTCTTTTTGGAAATTCAAATACGATTAGAAAACAATTTGAATTCAAAAACTATTGGGAACTCGATTTGAAAACTTTATATTCTAATCTACTTTCTTCTGTTCTTTTATTTTCTATTCTATTTTGTTCTGTTTTACTCTATTCTATCCCTTTCATTTCTATTCTATTTTTTCTATTCTTTTATTTTGTAATGCGTTCTGTTTTACTCTATTACATTCTATTATTTTATTTTGTATTCTATTTTTTTTCTATCTACTTTATTCTGTTCTTTTATTTTCTATTCTTTTTTGTTCTGTTTTACTCTATTCTATCCCTTTAATTTCTGTTCTATTCTTTTATTTTGTATTCTGTTCTGTTTTACTCTATTACATTCTATTCTTTTATGTTCTATTCTATTCTTTTTTTTTTTTCTATTCTATACCTTTATTTTCTATTCTTTTTGGAAATTCTAATTCGATTAGAAAACAATTTAAATTCAAAAACTATTGGGCTTTCGATTTGAAAACTTTATATTCTAATCTACTTTCTTCTGTTCTTTTATTTTCTATTCTATTTTGTTCTGTTTTACTCTATTCTATCCCTTTCATTTCTATTCTATTTTTTCTATTCTTTTATTTTGTATTGCGTTCTGTTTTACTCTATTACATTCTATTATTTTATTTTGTATTCTATTTTTTTTCTATTCTATACCTTTTATTTTTCTATTCTATTGTATTCTTTTTTGGAAATTTAAATTTGATTAGAAAACAATTCGAATTAGAAAACTATTGGGATTTTGTCTGAATATTTTGTTTCAATAATTCGGATACATTCAAATTTTTTTTCTATTGTAATTCGGAAATTCGGATCATCCGAGGCAGTGTTGTCAGCTCATACAGGAAGTAAGGAGCTCCCTGGCTTCCTAGCAAATCAAGAAGAAGAAAAAAAAACTGATGGCAATTCCACCCCTCCGATTTGGATTTTCTGCTGTTTTCATTACCATTGACCTGACCCGAGTCCAGATAATAGAACGCACCTGCAGAGTCCCATGAGCCTCCACTCCTCTCCTCATCACCAGGTACAGAGCGTCCTGATCCCGGGGGGATGACCGCTTCTCTGCAAATGCCAAAAACACGGAGGGCTGCTCGATGTAGAGGAGGGCCGGGATCCGGTACGTCACCCCGCAGGGCTCCTGCTGGAACAGTGTGGACGGGTCCGGTACTGCCGCCTCCGCCATGGTGTACCTGGAGAACATCACATCAGTCTGTGTGCACCACAGGAGATTACACTCTAATGCCCCCCCCACACACACACACACACACACACATAATATATTTATACAGCTCTGACATATACTGTAATAAAGTACAAATAATGACCCAGATCAGTCTGCACCAGAGCAGCTTGATCTCCAACTAGACACATGCAGTTTGTTTTGTTTCCGAATTGAAATTCGGACAAATTTTTTGTTATGCCGGAATTCGGATGATCCGAATTTCCAAATTACAATAGAAAACAAATTCGAATATTTCTGAAATATCGAGAAAAAAAAATATTCCGACGAAATCCCAGGAGTTTTCAAATTTCAATTGTTTTCTAATCGAATTTGAATTTTCAAAAAGAATAAAATAGAATAGAAAATAAAGGTATGGAATAGAAAAAAATAGAATAGAAAATCAAAGAATAGAATGTAATTGAGTATTAGAATTTCCAAAAAGAATAGAAAATAAAAGGTATAGAATATGAAAAAAAATAGAAAATAAAAGAATAGAATGCAATAGAGTAAAACAGAACAGAATACAAAATAAAAGAATAGAAAAGGATAGAATGGAAATTAAAAGGGATAGAATAGAGTAAAACAGAACAAAATATAATGGAAAATAAAAGAATAGAATAAAGTAGATTAGAATTTAAAGTTTTCAAATCGAAATCCCAAAAGTTTTTGAATTCAAATTGTTTTCTAATCTAATTAGAATTTCCAAAAATAGTAAAATAGAATAGAAAATAAAGGTATAGAATAGAAAAAAATAAAAGAATAGAATGTAATAGAGCAAAACAGAAGAGAATACTAAGTAAAAGAATAGAAAAAAAAATAGAATAGAAATTAAAGGGATTGAATATAAAAGAATAGAGTAAAACAGAACAAAATAGAATGGAAAATAAAAGAACAGAATAAAGTAGATTAGAAGATAACGTTTTCAAATCGAAATCCCAATAGTTTTTGAATTGTTTTCTAATCGAATTCGAATTTCCAAAAAGAATAAAAAAAGAATAGAACAGAATAAAATAGAATAGAAAATAAAAGAATAGAATAGAAAATAAAAGAATTGAATGTAATAGAGTAAAACAGAACAGAATACTAAATAAAGGAATAGAAAAAAATAGAATAGAAATTAAAGGGATAGAATATAAAAGAATATAGTAAAACAGAACAAAACAGAATATAAAATAAAAGAACAGAATAAAGTAGATTAGAATATAAAGTTTTCAAATCGAAATCCCAATAGTTTTTAAATTAAAATTGTTTTCTAATCGAATTCGAATTTCCAAAAAGAATAAAATACAATAGAAAAAAAAAGACTAGAACAGAAAATAAAAGAATAGAATGTAATAGAGTAAAACAGAACATAATACAAAGTAAAAGAATAGAAAAAAATAGAATAGCAATTAAAGGGATAGACTAGAAAAGAATAGAGTAAAACAGAACAAAATAGAATAGAAAATAAAAGAACAGAATAAAGTAGATTAGAAAAAAAGTAGTGGAATATAATAGACTAGAATATAATAAAAAATAGAAAAGAATGGAATAAAATAGAAACAATATAACCATCTTCTGAAATTTGAATTTCAAATAGAATAAATTTGAAAACAATAGAAAAAAAATAGGATAGAACAGAATAGAATGAAAAAAAAAAAATAATAATAGAGTAGAAATAGAAAATAATACAATAGAAAAAAAGAACAGAACATAATAGAATAGAATAGAAAGAATATAACCTTTTTCCGAAATTCAAATTTGAACAGAATAAATGTGAATTTGAATAGAGAAGAATAGAATAGAAAAGAATAGAATAGAATAAACAATAGAAAAGAATAGAAAGAATATAACTTTTAACCACTTAAGGACCAGCTTCGTTTTGGATTTTAGGTGTTTACATGTTTAAAACAGTTTTTTTTTGCTAGAAAATTACTTAGAAAAAAAAACATATATAATGTTTGGGGGTTCTAACACTCTAGAGAATAAAATGGCGGTCGTTGCAATACTTTTTTTTGCACCATATTTGCGCAGCAGTCTTATAAGCGCACTTTTTTTGGAAAAAATTCACTTTTTTGAATAAAAAAATAAGACAACAGTAAAGTTAGCCCAATTTTTTTTTTATATTGTGAAATATAATGTTACGCCAAGTAAATTGATACCCAACATGTCATGCTTCAAAATTGCGCCCGCTCGTGGAATGGCGACAAACTTTTACCCTCAAAAATCTCCATAGGCGACATTTAAAAAATTCTACAGGTTGCATGTTTTGCGTTACAGAGGAGGTCTAGGGCTAGAATTATTGCTCTCGCTCTACCGGTAGCGGCGATACCTCACATGTGTGGTCTGACCACCGTTTTCATATGCGGGCGCTACTCGCGTACGCCTTCGCTTCTGCGCGCGAGCTCGTCAGGACGGGGGGTTTTAAAATTTTTTTTTTAATTTTTATTATTTATTTTACATTATTTAATTTATTTTTACACTGTTTAAAAAAAAAAAAGTGTCACTTTTATTCCTATTACAAGGAATGTAAACCGCAGGGACCACTTTTATCAGAAAGCCGACCGCCGCACGAAAAACGGGGATACCGGGGTTATGGCAGCTAGCTGCTGCCATAACAACGATATCCCCGTTCAAAGTTTGGACGTACATCGGCGTGCGGCGGTCCGGAAGTGGTTAATAACTGTTATATAACTGTTTTTCGAAATTCGAATAGAATCAATTTGAATAGAAAAGAATAAAACAGAAAAATAAAAGAATAGGATAGAAAAGAAAAAAAAAACAATAGAATAGAATTAAATAGAAAGAATAGAACCATTTTTCTAAATTCTAATTTCGAATAGAATACATTTGATTTTGAATGGAATTCTATTTGAATCGATTAAAATTTTCCACATTCGTGTCAAATTGAGTTAATTCGACCAAATTCGGAAAAAAATTGAATCGATTCGAATTCAAATAAACAAAATGAATTAAACTAATTTAACAAAACAAATTTATGTGAATACCGAATCAATTTTTTTTTTTTTTTCCGTACTGCAGGTGTCTAACTTTAATGTCACACACTATTATTATTATACCTTTCTATAGCTCTGACATATACCGCAGCGCTGTACACAGAACACTAGGCCAGTCACATCAGTCTCTGTACCAGAGGAGCTTACACTCTAATTTCCTCCCTACAGTTACACATTATTATTATTATTACACATTTATATAGCTCTGACATATACCGCAGCGCTGTACAAATAATAAGACAGACTAGTCTGCACCAGAGGAGCTTACACTCTAATCCCCCCACATTATATATCTATATAGCTCTAATATACACCATAGTGATGTACAAAAAATAAATCACTCTGCACCAGAGAAGCTCCAATGTTCCACCCTTCTATTACTATTATATATATAGCGCTGACATATACTATAGGGAAGTACAAATAGGGAGACAGCTCAATCTGCACCACAAGAGCTTACACTCTAATCTCACACACTAATATTATATATTACATATCTCTGACATAGATTGTAGTGATGTACAAAGCCAATCAAATCATCCTCTGCACCAGAGGAGCTTACACTCTAATCCCCCTCCCCCATAGTGATCTGGCTGTGCACTGGAGAAGTCACAGCTGGATGTCCTCAGTCAGGCTGTCCTGACGCCCCCCTCCCCCTCACACACACAGATGTAAACAAACCTCTCTGTCTCCTATCCGGGATCTGTGCTAAAAATGACAGCAGAACAGCTGCGCTAAACAAACGTCTAACAGACAGTGCTATAGAGTGTCCGCTGGCGGCCATTTTCTCGTAGAAGCATCCCATTCCGTTGATGGGAAAAGGCAAAAAGAAAATGGCTTCCGCCTATGGACCCGTTTGCGTGAGGAATAAATCTGCCTCTAGTGGCCGTCCTCGGTATTTTCACCAAATAGGCAAACTGAGGCCTAACTGCGGCAGACCCCGCCCATTCAGCTAAGGCCGACCTCACCCACCGCCTGGAGGGCTAGTGTGAACACCGCCCACCTGGGAAGGCAGGCCACGCCCCCTGGCTGAGGAACACACGGCCCGGGATAGCTAGGGCAGAGCTCGCCGCTAGCAGACACAGACTCCGCCCACCGGCGTACAGGGATGTCACAGCTGCTGATCACTTTCCCAGTGTGTGTGCATTAACTTGTCAGTGATCAGTTCCTGGCGTATGTGCATTGTCCCTGTGATCAGTTCCTGGCGTATGTGCATTGACCTATCAGTGATCAGTTCCTGGCGTATGTGCATTAACTTGTCAGTGATCAGTTCCTGGCGTATGTGCATTAACTTGTCAGTGATCAGTTCCTGGCGTATGTGCATTGTCCCTGTGATCAGTTCCTGGCGTTTGTGTATTGACCTGTCAGTGATCAGTTCCTGGTGTATGTGCATTGACCAGTCAGTGATCAGTTCCTGGCGTATGTGCATTGACCAGTCAGTGATCAGTTCCTGGCGTATGTGCATTGACCTATCAGTGATCAGTTCCTGGCGTATGTGCATTAACTTGTCAGTGATCAGTTCCTGGCGTATGTGCATTAACTTGTCAGTGATCAGTTCCTGGCGTATGTGCATTGTCCCTGTGATCAGTTCCTGGCGTATGTGCATTGACCTGTCAGTGATCAGTTCCTGGCGTATGTGCATTGTCCCTGTGATCAGTTCCTGGCGTATGTGCATTGACCTGTCAGTGATCAGTTCCTGGCGTATGTGCATTGTCCCTGTGATCAGTTCCTGGCGTATGTGCATTGACCTGTCAGTGATCAGTTCCTGGCGTATGTGCATTGACCTGTCAGCAGGGGAGTTGCTAGGTCTGCAAAAGATCTGGGGCTAGAGCCCGTAGCAGCGGTCACCAACCTTTTTGCATGCCCGGGGGGGGGGGGGGGGGGACACCAGTGCTAAGCAATTTTTCATGGGCAATGGCTGGTGTTGGCGCTTCAATCATCATGGCATAATGGTTGATATGGTGTCAGGGTGAAGTGCATTATTTCTATTGTTACATTCTAATATATAATGAAGTGCTTCAACTCACCATACTGCAGAATCAGTGGGAGCCCTGGGCGTGTCACTTGCCACATCTGCCACCAGATGCAGCCTCTTACTTGCCACTGTCACCTGCTACTAGATGTGGATTGTCACTTGCCACGTCTCCTGCCTCCATTTGCAGATTGTCACTTACTTTAGTGAGAGCAGGAGAGCGGTGATGCGGGGCTGGCAGTGAGGGATGATGTCATCTCGCTGCTCCCCGCCGCACCTCCAACATTGAAGCAAGGGGGTCTGGCTGCAAAGTGGAGCTCAACAAAGACCGTGCTGTGAGGGCGGAAGAGCGCCGATTTGTG
The DNA here is from genome assembly GCF_042186555.1 of Aquarana catesbeiana. NCBI lineage: Eukaryota > Metazoa > Chordata > Amphibia > Anura > Ranidae > Aquarana > Aquarana catesbeiana. The sequence continues at coordinate 33,513,426 of NC_133325.1, read as the reverse complement.
GCGGACAGTGAGAGATTATGTCATCTCTCTGCTGCTCACCGCACCTTGCTCAAAAATTGAAGAGGCCCGACTGTGAAGAGCTCGCTTCTTTCCTCTCCTCCGCCTCGCTCATGCAGCCAGCCCACCTGCCACTGCAGCCGCAACCCGCTGGTTAAGGCAGGGACCCTGCGGAAAGAGACTCGGGGCTATGGGCCCCAGATTCGGGGCTATAGCCCCAATAGCCACCCCCTAGCAATGCCCCTGCCTGTCACTGATCATTTCCTGGCGTATGTTCAATGATCTCTCAGTGATCAGTTCCTGGCATATGTTCAATGATCTGTCCTTAGCAAATCCTGGCGTATGTGCATTGATCAGTTTCTGGCATATGTTAATTGACATGTCAGTTCCTGGCCTATGTGCATTGATCTGTCAGGGATCAGTTCCTGGCGTATGTGCATTGATCTTTTAGTGATCAGTTCCTGGCGTATGTGCATTGACCTTTTAGTGATCAGTTCCTGGCGTATGTGCATTGACCAGTCAGTGATCAGTTCCTGGCGTATGTTCATTGATCTGTCAGTGGTCAGTTCCTGGCGTATGTGCATTGACCAGTCAGTGATCAGTTCCTGGCGTATGTGCATTGACCAGTCAGTGATCAGTTCCTGGCGTATGTGCATTGACCAGTCAGTGATCAGCTCCTGGCGTATGTGCATTGACCAGTCAGTGATCAGTTCCTGGCGTATGTGCATTGACCCGTCAGTGATCAGTTCTTGGTGTGTGCTAACCCCAACATGGCCAGTCCCAGTTCTTGGATGCTAGTCCTTCAGTCTCCATTCTGAAAAGTGCAATCAGGCTGAGACATTCAGCTAGATCAGCCGATAACTGATACGTTTATTGATTTAGCTGCCAAAGACTTTGACATTCTTTTGTAGCTCCTCTTGTGATTTGCACTTCTTCTCTACATACAGTGTATCCAGAAAGTATTGACAGCGCTTTCTCCACATTTTGTTACGTTACAGCCTTATTCCATAATGGATTATTTTCCTCAAAATTCTACAAATATTCCATAATGACGTGAAATCTTTGCAAATTTATTAAAATTAAAAAACAAAAAAAAATGCCATGTACATAAATAGTCACAGCATTTGCTCAATACTTTGGTGAAGCTCCTTTGGCACCAATTACAGCCTCAAGTCTTTTTGAGTATAATGCTACAAGCTTGGCACACCTACTTTTGGGCAGTTTCTCCAATTCTTCTTTGCAGGACCTCTCAAGCTCCATCAGGTTGGATGGGGAGCGTCGGTGCACAGCCATTTCCATCGGGTGCCTTTTGGCAAACTCCAGGCGGGCTGTCATGTGCTTTTTACTGAGGAGTGGCTTCTGTCTGGCCACTCTACCATACAGGCCTGATTGGTGGAGTGCTGCAGAGATGGTTGTCCTTCTGGAAGGTTCTCCTCTCTCCACAGAGGAACACTGCAGTTCTGTCAGAGTGACCATCGGGTTCTGGGTCACCTCTCTGACTTAAGGCCCTTCTCCCCCAATTGCTCAGTTGGGCCAGGTGGCCTGCTCTGGGAAGAGTCCTGGTGGTTCCAAACCTTTTCCATTTACGGATGATGGAGGTTACTGTCCTCAGTGGGACCTTCAACGCTGCAGAAATTTTTCTGTACCGTACCCTTCCCCAGATCTGTGCCTCCATACAATCCTGTTTCAGAGGTCTACAAACAATTCCTTGGACTTCATGGCTTGGTTTGTACTCTGACATGGACTGTTAACTGTGGGACCTTCTATAGACAGGTGTGTGCCTTTCCAAATCCACTGGTTATCCTTGAGATGTTTCTACAACTTGATTGGAGTCCAGCTGTGGTAAATTCAGTTGATTGGACATGATTTGGAAAGCCACACACCTGTCTATATAAGGTCCTACAGTTAACAGTCCATGTCAGAGCACAAACCAAGCCATGAAGTCCAAGGAATTGTTTGTAGACCTCTGAAACAGGATTGTATGGAGGCACAGATCTGGGGAAGGGTACAGAAACATTTCTGCAGCATTGAAAATTCAAATGAGCACAGTGGCCTCCATCATCCGTCAATGGAAAACGTTTGGAACCACCGGGACTCTTCCCAGAGCGGGCCACCTGGCCCAACTGAGCGATCAGGGGAGAAGGGCCTTAGTCAAGGAGGTGACCAAGAACCCGATGGTCACTCTGACAGAACTGCAGTGTTTCTCTGTGGAGAGAGGAGAACATTCCAGAAGAACAACCCTCTCTGGAGCACTCCACCAATCAGGCCTGTATGATAGAGTGACCAGACAGCGAAATAAATGTTTTTTGTGTTATCATTCATATTCTCTGAAAAATGGCCAATTCAATTTGTTGAATTTTAAGGAAAATAATTAATTTAATCGTTTTTGGAATAAAGCTCTAACATAACAAAATGTGGAAAAAGTTAGCGCTGTGAATACTTTCCGGATGCACTGCAGTGAGGTAGACAGGAGACAAACTCCCCCTATATACCATTGGCTGCCCAGTCTGAAATCTGCAGCTTCCATTAACCTCCCTGGCGGTATGATTCTTTCGGATTTTAGGTGCTGAAAGCGGTACAATTATTTTGCATGGAAATTTGGCGTTTTATATTGTAGGTCTGTAAATCTTAACAATAACACACTTAAATCTGTCCAAACCAGAGTCTAGTAGATATCCCGGGTATGATAAAGTTTGAAACACAAAAACATAAATTATAATATAATAAATAAAAATAAATAATTAAAAAAAATTAAAAAAAATAGTAATAAAATAAATTTCCCCACGATTCACTATCGCTCAATTCTGCAAGTGTTCTAATTTACTATCGCTGTTTTCTAGCTGGTCTAAAGCCACTTTTGACGTAAAGGGACACTTTTTGGTTGCTATGGACAATCTCCAGTTTCCAGGCAGAAAGAACAGTGTATATCATGTAAAACTGCATGCAGGGCATGGGCCAGAGCACTGGGGACAAAAGGGATGTGAAATCATTTCATACAGTACTGTAATCTGTAAGATTACAGTACTGCATGTGTTATGATTTTGACATTTTTTTGAATTTGCCGCCAGGCTCCGCCCCCGTGCGTCGCGCCGCTCGCAGGGAACGGAGCCTGGCACGGAGAGGCTTCCAAGGAGGACGGAGCCCTCGGACACTGCGGGGGACATCGCAGGATCCCGGGGACAAGGTAAGTAAAGCCGCCCCAGGATCCTGCAATGCGATCCCGAGTGTGGCTCGGGGTTACCGCTAATGGTACTGAATTTTAACCCCGAGCCACACTCGGGAATACCGCCAGGGAGGTTAAGACCATCACCAGTCATCCTACCATGAAGGTCGGTGTTCAGGCACTTCCTGTTACAGGGAGACAACACGGTGTCCCAATGAAGAGTACGAGTGGCCATTTCAGCACAAGTTACGCAGGCATGGTCCACTGTCAGTTACTCCGTCCCCTGGGAAATGCCATGCAACTGACTGGAGAGCATCTAGACAGGAAATGGCTGCAAAGAGGGTGCACGAGATCAGCAGAAACAAGATATACCATCTTTATTAGGACAGGTGAGGATTTTTTTTCATGCAGGACTTGTAATGTTGCTAAGAGGTTCAATTAAATTACTTTGACTTTTTTTATTTGGCAATTGTGGACTCCGGTTAATTCAGGACGAAGTGCCAATGTCAGTGTAAAGCTGCCCACCGATACCTCAACACAAAATACCTCCAGGTATGGGGGAGCATGTGTCCACCTCCCATGATATAGTATGAGGGGGAACGACAACTTTGCTTACTCCAGGTGCTCACTCTGGGTAAAGGTCTAGCTGGAATGGTTCATACTGAGCACAGCAGGTGTAAAGCACTGGGAACTCAGCACAGGGATGGTGAGAACCCCTCAAAATGGGCACAGCAGATATACAGACCCCAGAACTCAGCATAGGGATGGTGGGAACCCCTCATGATGGGCACAGCAGATGTACAGACCTGGGAACCCAGCTCAGGGATGGTGAGAACCCCTTATAATGGGCATAACAGTTCTACAGACCCAAGAACTCAGCCCAGGGATGGTGAGAACCCCTCATAATGGGCACAGCAGATATACAGACCCCAGAACTCAGCACAGGGATGGTGGGAACCCCTCATAATGGGCACAACAGGTGGACAGACCCAGGAACTCAGCTCAAGGATGGTGGGAACCGCTCATGATGGGCACAGCAGATGTACAGACCTGGGAACCCAGCTCAGGGATGGTGTGAACCCCTTATAATGGGCACAAATATACAGACCCCAGAACACAGCACAGGGATGGTGGGAACCCCTCATAATGGGCACAACAGGTGGACAGACCCAGGAACTCAGCTCAAGGATGGTGGGAACCGCTCATAATGGGCACAGCAGATGTACAGACCTGGGAACCCAGCTCAGGGATGGTGTGAACCCCTTATAATGGGCACAACAAATATACAGACCCCAGAACTCAGCACAGGGATGGTGGGAACCCCTCATGATGGGCACAGCAGATGTACAGACCCGGGAACTCAGCACAAGGATGGTGGGGATCCCTTATAATGGGGACAGCAGGTGGACAGACCCGGGAACTCAGCACAAGGATGGTGGGAACCCCTCATGATGGGCACAGCAGATGTACAGACCCGGGAACTCAGCACAAGGATGGTGGGGATCCCTTATAATGGGGACAGCAGGTGGACAGACCCGGGAACTCAGCACAAGGATGGTGGGAACCCCTCATGATGGGCACAGCAGATGTACAGACCTGGGAACTCAGCAAAAGGATGGTGGGAATCCCTCATAATGGGCACAGCAGGTGTATAGACCCAGATACTCAGCTCTGGGATGGTGGGAACTCCTCATATTAGGGAGAGCATATGTACAGACCTGGGCACCCAGCTCAGGGATGGTAGGGACCCCCTCACAATGGCCATAGCAAGTCACCAATAGGGGCTCTCTGAGGTGGTGGGGGGGGGGGGGGTAGCAGGCCTTTTTCCACAATGGCAAGCAGTGACAATCACTAATTTTTACTGTTTAACTAAAAGAAAAAAAAACGTAGCTACAAAAACAACACACCGGAAAACAGCAGATGTGGATTGCAACAGAATTAGACAAGGGACACCTCTAAAAATGCTCTTTTCTTTTATTATCAATAATAATAATAATAATAACAAGAGGATTCGGCCTTAAGACAAAGCTAAGCTTTACAGATACAGCAGACGGATTGTCCTCCCTGCTTTATATTGTCCCCACTGACGGTGTACAAAAAAAAAAAAAAAAACAAGTTAATTCCTGCTGAATAAATAAAAATAAAATGGACAGAATCCTGTGTGACAAAGTTTTGTCCTGAACCTCACAAGAATGAATGAATGATGAGCCGGTTGGCGGATGCGATCTAGGTCAGTGATGATGCAGCTCTATGGAGAAGTATCTTCTATTGTAATTGGTCAGGAAACATGCGTACATAGAGGGTTCTCTTATTAAAGGGCACCTTCCATGGCAGGAATGCTGTGTTTTTTTATTTTTTGTTTGTTTCCCATTAGCCCCCTGCATCCCTCCCAACACAAAAGGCTTTAAAAAGCTACCTAAATAAAAATAAATGAAAAAAAAGCAAAAAATAAAAAGCAAAAAAAAAAAATTCCCCCTCTGCCACTAGGTAGGGGTGCATTTAAGCAGAGCTGCAACCACGAAACCCCACAACAATGCACTCTTGCAACGGCTGAAGTGCATTCTTGCAGGATTTGAGCTCCCAGCTCAAAAAAACAAAACAAAAAAAAAAACCCTTCAGTTTGCCATGGAAGGTCCACCCTAAAGTAGAATTCCTGCCTAACAATTACTAGTCTTAAAAGGTCCCATGCTGCCTATGCTGACTAACCTGTGTGGGAAAAAATACAAGTACATACTTACCTATTTCAGCCCACCCCGGTCCCGTCAAGTGATCAAGCTCCCCACCGTGGCAGCTGCAGGGAAGAGGGTGAGCTTCCAGATTTCCCAGCCGATGTTGAATGCTTTCTCCTCTCCCCTGCAGCAGCCACTTACTGACATGGGAACACATGACCAGGCTAAAAAATAGGCAAGTATACACTTTTTTTTTTGGTAGCACAAGTAGCATGGAGGGGACATTTTTAAGCACAGTTAGTGTTAGGCGGGAATTCCACTTTAAAGTGTTGGGATTCACGGTGATGAGGCTCTGTCCCAATTGATGAGCTGAGGATTGTAAATCACCCAACAGCACCCTCTGTAAAGATAGCAATACACAGACCAATTGTTGCCTATTATTTAATATAACACTATTTTATTGACTTCAGCTAAGGGTATTTGCCTAAAGGCGATCAAATCCCAAGATCAAAAATGACATATTGCATTCTTTCGATATGGTGGCTGTATTCATTTTTTTTGCACACTAAGAACATTTTTAGCAAGTACAGAACACACCCACCAATCCTGCCAGAAATGTTACATTCCTGTCATTTCCTGTGCACAATCTTATCTTCCATCTTATAGTGTGTAAACTACAAGACACCCCCCCCAATGTAATAGAGAAGGAGACACGATGATGTGTTTATAATCCAAATTAGAAAAGCAGCCTAGGTGCCAATCACAGATCCCTCCATAAATACATTGTAATCCTATTTGAGGCTCGGTTCACACTGGAACCGGCTGCGGATCGCATAGGAGCGCTGTGGGTCCTTTTTTCCAGTTTCAGGGCAAAATCTTTGCCCTAATTCGGCCCTGAAACAGAGCCAAAGATGCACAGCGTTTCTGTGCAGTGCGCTCCGCAGCCGCAGCGGAGATATGCGAACCGGCTCCATAGAGCAGTGTTTCTCAACTCCAGTCCTCAGGGCGCCCCAACGGGTCATGTTTTCAGACTTACCATTATTTTGCACAGGTGATTTGATCAGTTTCCCTGCCTTAGTAATTATCACAGCTGTTTCATCTGAGGGAAATCCTGAAAACATGACCTGTTGGTGCGCCTTGAGGACTGGAGTTGAGAAACCCTGCCATAGAGAACCAGTCACATTCTCCTGCTATGCGAACTGGATGCGGGGCAACCTGGCCTAAAGGATACCAGGTGAAAAAAAGTGTTGGGAAAAAAAAAAAAAAAACCCACAAACTTAATACAGCCAGCACTAGGGAAGATGTATATTATACAGTTTTTGGTTTTGGGTGTGGATACATTTTAAGACTGGCCTGTATTGGTTGGTAACTTTTTGGGGAACTGATCCAATTTTTATTTAGGTTTAGGATACAGTGGGGAAGGATTAAAACTCCTGCAAGAGTGTGACTGCCCTCTGGGGCTCCATTAAAGGAGCAGTAGGGCCAAAGCTCTTTTGACCATACTTCCCCTGTAGGCCACAGGAGTGCACTTAGTTTTGTATTACTGTGGCCTGTATTCAGCCAACAGCGGGCTAAAGACCGCCGCCGGCCAACGTCACTCAGCCGGTTGAATCTGGAGGGATCCCGACTAAGTATCTCCCCTCACCTCCTGTCCTGCTGAAAACCATTTCACCAAACAGGAAGCGAAAAGGTGTGTGTGTGTCATGGGGGGGGATCTGCGACAAACAGAAGCGGTTCGCAAAGACTAAGACCCCTTTTATACTGCAGCGCAGCTAAAACAGCGCTAAAGTGACGTTTTTTGCTGTGCTTTTTTGGGACTTTTTTTTTTTTTTAAAAGGTCACATAACAACATGACCTTAAGGAAAAAAAAGTCCTGTTTTGCGGCGCTTTCAAACCGATTTTATGGTGCTGCCTATTCATTTCATTGGGCAGAGGTGTTTTGGGAACACTACAGCTCCCAAGCTGACCCAAAGATGCCGCTTGCAGAACTTTTTCTAATGTCCCACAAGCGCATCTCCCCCAGTGTGACAGCACTCATTGCAATGAGTGGGAGGCAGTTTTCAGGTGCTTTTTAGAGGCTATTTCTAGGGCTAAAATGCCTAAAAGGGCCTCAGTGTGAAAGGGGTCTTACAGGAGTTCTAGCTCTCCCTTACTACTGAAAAGATCACATCTTATTGCTGTGCCCCTCGCACAGGTTATCCCTTAATTCCAGTGTGGCAAAGTTATTAACAAGATCGGAAGTGGGGACGAGTCTCTCCATCTGTGCCCTGGATAGCAGCAAAACCTGATACGGGTTATAGTTATTGCCACTCTTCCCAAAACTTAAAAAAAAGGCTTGCTTGGACATACAATAAAGTGTATGGTTATAGTAAACCAGGCTCATACAAGAACCTAAATATCTGGCCTTCAATTATAACCATGCAGGATTATTTATGAAAGATTCATATTTGACAAGATGTTAGCTTGGGTGTCAAGGGTCACCTAAAGTCTGGCAGCTGTGTGTCTCTCCCCCAGCTTCATACAAGGCCTGTCCACATTCCTTTGTTGCTCGATCCAGATATGCGCACTAAGTAGCTGGGAGACAGTGTGCATCCTCCGTTAGCTGCAAAGAAATTCAAAGTAAGGGAAACTAAATAAGGAGGGGGCCAGGAAAAGCTTCCACTCAAAGTCCGCCCGCGGCCGTGGGCACAGGTGCTCGTCCGCCCCTCATTCCACAGAGGTCAGCTACACTTTGATGGCATTGGCAAAACTTTATTGTTCTGGACAATATCACAGAGGGTCTGCCCAAAACCTCCTCACTCTGAAAGCAGAACTAAACCTTTTCAGCCAAGGAAGCTGCCATCTTAGCTTCTGTTTGATCTTCAACTGGTATGATGCTGCACATGTGATCAGTTAGGACTCCAGCCATTGGGTGGTTTGACAGTTTAGTTGAAAGCACAAGTAAATGTGACTGGCAGCATCCCGGGAATGTAACTGTTTTTGAAACCAATAAAGCAGAACTAAACCCTCCTATCGGTTTCCGCCAAGGAAGCCGCCATCTTGGCCTACGCTTGATCTTCAACTACCATGATGCTGCGCATGTGATCAGTTAGGACTGCAGCCATTTGACAGTTTGGTTGATAGCACAAGCAAATGTGATTGGTAGCATCCCAGGAATGAAACTGTTTTTTTTAAACCAATAAGGCAGAACTAAACCCTCCTATAGTTTTCCGCCAAGGAAGCCGCCATCTTGGCCTATGCTTGATCTTCAACTGCCATGATGCTGCACATGTGATCAGTTATGAAACCAGCCATTTGATGGTTTGAGAGTGTGGTTAACAACACAACCAAATATGACAGTGAGCATGCCAGTGTTCTGTCAAAATAGCCAATTCATCGAGATCTCCAATCACGTCACTTCCGGTTACTGTAAACCATCAGTTATTGGAGATTGACGAGTTGCTGTTTTAAACACACCGACAAGCAAGTAAACTTTGGTACACGAAGACTTTGCTGTTTTGACACAACAGCGGCTAACGAGGAAAAAGTTGTTGCCGCCTCGGTGGCGGCCATTTTGTTGGTTAATACCCGAGCGGACTAACAATGGCCGCTCATAATATCGCGTATTGGAGTGTACACGGTTGCCAGTGTTGTGTCAAAACACCAACTTGTTGAAATCTCCAATTGCTGATTATTTACAGTAACAGGAAGTGACGTAAGTGGAGAAGTCAATGAATTGGCCATTTTGACAGAACACCGGACATGCAACTGTTTTTTTTTTTTTTTTTAAACCGATAAGGTGGAGCTAAACCCTGCTATCGTTTTCCGCCAATGAAACTGCCATCTTGACCTGTGTTTGACCTTCAGATACCATGATGCTGCACGAGACCAGTTTTGGACACCAGCCATTTGATGGTTTGACAGTTTGGTCGATAGTACAAGCAAATGTGACCGTTATATTCTCGACACGTGCCGGGAACGTAACTTTTTTAAAAATTTGATGGGTTTGGATCCACTTGAAGTGTTTCAACCAGAAAGGGATTAGTCCATCTCTAAGACGAAACTCTTTTCCAGGTGAACCATGTCCGAGTGAGAAGGGTTGGGGGGGGGGGGGGGACCTTTTGTGTTATTGTACAGAATAGAGCTGCACGATTCTGAATAAAATGAGAATCACGATTTTTTTTTGCTTAGAAGATAGATCACGATTCTCTCACGATTCTCGCTGGGCAAATACAGTGTGACATAGTATTGCAGCAATTGACATTGTATTCCCTAGGGTCCCTGCAAATATATATATATATACACATACACACATACTATATATATATATATATATATATATATATATATATATATATATATATATATATATATATATATATATACACACATACATATACACATACATACACACACACACACACATACTATATATATATAAAAAATCGTTGGGGGTTCCAAGTAATTCTCTAGCAAAAAATATTGATTGTAACTAAACAAATGTCAGAAAAAGTTTTAGACTTTAAGTAGTTAAACTTCCTGCATTTACACGTTGTTAAAAACTTGGCAGACTGTTTGGATTATTTTTTTCACACAGAAGTTTCTCCCTTTGATCTAAGAAGGAAGAGTTAGTGCCGGTTCACACTGGGACGACTTTTCAGGCGACCTAGCCGCCTGACAAGTAGCGTCCCGTTCTGTGCAATGGAACTGTTCTAATCGGAGCGACGCAAGTCGCTCCGACTTAGAAAAAGGTTCCTGTACAACTTTGGGGGGCGACTTGCATTGACTTCTATACAGAAGTTGTTTTGCAAGTCGCCGCTGAGTCGTGTCCAGGTCGCCTGAGGCAGTCGCGCTGTAAGTCATGCTGCCTCAGTGTGAACTGACCCTGAGTTACAATGTTTCATGTTAAAAACTTGGCAGACTGCCCGGATGTTTTCTTTTGACAGCTGAGTGAGCAGATAAGTCTCTCCACTTGTTATATGAAAGAATCAGCAAACTCTGCAATAGAGGTCATCAGGGGGGTTGAATTGATATTGTAATTTTTTTTAACGAATAATTGTGCAGCTCTAGTACAGAACAATAAAGTTTACCAATGCTGTTGTCATCAGAGTGTGGTCAGTATGGTTGCCTGTGAGGCATGCAGGGGGGGCAGGGGGTAATTAAATCTTCCATAAGTAAACCTGTATTATAACTAAAGACAAAATATCCACACAGTCTGTAACAGGCTGCAAGAACTGACTTTGTAACAACATGGCTGAAATAAATGACAGCTTCTCTTATCCTGCAAAGAAGACTATTACACGGACTCACATTTACGTCCCTATAGAATCCATTCTGAAAAGCAGCAGTTCCCGTTAAATTGGATGGAAACAAAACAAAAACAGAAAAAGCAAATCTCCCTGATTCGCAGAGCAGAGGATTGTGGGAGTGGCGGTATTAGCGGAGTAAGGTGGGCTCAGGTAAGCAGGGCCGGCCTATTCTGACAGCGAAGTGCATTTCAGAGTCAACGGCCGTTCTTTATCCACGTGGCTGAGACAAAAACCGTCCATATAACCCCGCGGTAACCAATCGCATTTAAATGTCATCTAGAAAAAGGGGGAGGTGAAGCTTTTTGAATTTGTTTGGTAGGTTTAGGGGTGTTACTGACTGACCAGACATGTGGATAAAACGTGGCTCATTTACTAAGAACTCTTCTAGTCTTATCTACAAAAAAGGGAGAGAGACTCAAGGAATGTGGAGACCCCCAGAATCCTCTGGAGATCTGGTGTGATGAATGTATTGTGTCGGCTGCAATATCAATGGGATGAATAGAGAAAGCTGCAGCCGTAAAAGAATTTAGAACAGAACCTTGTCATAGGCCCGAGGGCCAATCAGAAAGGGGCCTATGCCACGGTCTATGGCAGCTTTGCTAGCGAAATGGCGAAATGTGTGGCTTTACAGAACCCCAAGCCAGGGGGAGGGAAGGGTAAACATTCTTTTTTTTTTTTTCTAATATACCGCTCCTGCATTATCCCTTATAAGCATAACTCGACAGACAGGCCCTCCCCCCCACTGTTCTCTCTTTACTTCGTTTTCTTCTCCGCAGCCAAACTGTCATGAAGTTTGGAGACATCGGGTTCAAACAAGTCCATGACTAATGTGCCGTTGTCATCGAAGAATTTGGCTATCGACTTGGTGAACTCGGCATCGCGCTGCTGCTTGCTCTTGCTACTGATGAAGGTGACTTTCAGGGTGTACTTGTCGTCAAACCTGAAGGGGGGAAAACAAGGATTAAAAGAGATGTGCCAGGGAAGCCTTATGGCTCATTTACACTTGTTTCAAATGTGGCATTGGACATTTGGCTTTTTTTTTTTTTTTTTAAGTGCTCTGAATGCCAATCAAAGTCCCTGTCACTAAATAAAATGGTTACCTTAGAGTCCTGTTCACACATTGTGTTTGCTTTGTTTAGAAGATTATACCCCATGTCGCTTTCTTGGTGGTTCAAAGCATATCCAAAGCCTCCATAGAAGTCTATGACAATGGCGGCTAACAGCAACCAACCAGCGAACCAGAAAGATGTCATAAGCAGTCACTTCCAGTTCATGTATATATTCTGGGAGTGTCTGATGCAGACGTCACATCTGGTGTGCAGCAGGAAGGTGAGTGGGGTCCAGGTTAGAGCGAGGGTCACCAATGAGCCGGGGGGGGGGAATCTGCCGAGCGAGGGTCACCAATGAGCCGGGGAGGGGGGAATCTGCCGAACGAGGGTCACCAATGAGCCGGGGAGGGGGGAATCTGCCGAACGAGGGTCACCAATGAGCTGGGGGAAGGCCAAGTTTTTTGTTTTTTTTTTTTAAATGCACATATACAGTATATTTGCAGAAAAAAAAGTGCATTTTTTTTGCAAGTAATCCAGCAAAGCACTGCAACTGCAAATCAGTGGATGGTGGGTGTAATGCCAGGCTCCTGCAGATTCTTCCTCCAGCTCTGTATGTGTACCAGGGTACAGACTTTCAGCTAGAGAGCTAGAGGAAGTGTCAATAGTCGACAATCTCAGTAGTCAGGACAGGACTTGTGGTCTATTTAGTCAGATTCCTGAGAAGCCTGTGCGATCAGAGCCACGTACAACCGCACCAATTTCAAATCTGATGGCTGCTGCGGATCTGCTTGGCATCATGTTATACTCCAACATAGTGGAAAGGTGAAGTTCGCCTTTAACCACTTCATGTCCATAGGACATGCCCATACGTCCTTTGATGGGAGGGGCGATATCGCTGAGATACCATTTTTTTTAGGGCAAGCGATTCCATTTAATGTAAAAGTAATCCTAGTCTCTATAAAGCCGCAGGATTACTATTACAGGTGGCGGAAAGAGGTAAAGATGCAAAGGGCATCATCCACTTCCCAGGACTTACGTTGTTCCTCCCACTGTGTGAGGTTGGAAGATAAAAGTTTTGATAATACATAAAATGTGGCAACCGCTTACTGAACAGAGCAAAAGACTTCTGTGCAATTAGCGGAGGAGCTTCTGAAGAAACATTATACAGCATGCAAAAACACAGCTCTGTAATGGGATATGGGCAACAGGGTCATTCAGGAACAAGTCAGGCCAAGCAGCTAAAAAAAATCTGGGCACCCTCTATGTTTTCCAATCACTGGTGACCTGGCATGTGTCCAACCCTAATGGAGGAGCTGCATTGCTAATGTTCTCTGTTCCAATGGATATACAGTGCCTTGAAAAAAGTATTCATACCCCTTGAAATTTTCCACATTTTGTCATGTTACAACCAAAAATATTAATTTATTTTATTGGGATTTTATGTGATAGACCAGGGGTCCTCAAACAATGGCCCGCCAAGGTCTTTTACCCGGCCCTCCCTGCCTTTTGGGCACTGGAGCCCCCACAACGGTCCGCCCGGAGATATGCTTTCCCTGCGGACCCCGCTTCATAGGGGGAAACGGTATTAATTTCAGGCACTGTCCAGAGTGGGGGCCGAGACACAGAGCCCGCTCCAGCGCGGGAAAGCTTCACAAAGATTCTCCTCGCGGCTGCCTGTTCATAGCGGTAAGTCCCGCGGCGCTCCTCTCACTAATCCCTGTGCACTGGACAGGCTGGCTGCATTGCTGGGCACAGATCACTCTGCCTTGCTGGGCACTGGAGAGGCTGGCTGCGCTGCTGGCCACTGGTCAGGCTGGCTGCGCTGCTGGCCACTGGTCAGGCTGGCTGCGCTGCTGGCCACTGGTCAGGCTGGCTGCGCTGCTGGCCACTGGTCAGGCTGGCTGCGCTGCTGGCCACTGGTCAGGCTGGCTGCGCTGCTGGCCACTGGTCAGGCTGGCTGCGCTGCTGGCCACTGGTCAGGCTGGCTGCGCTGCTGGCCACTGGTCAGGCTGCATTGTTGGGTACTGGTCAGGCTGCATTGTTGGGTACTGGTCAGGCTGCATTGTTGGGTACTGGTCAGGCTGCATTGATTCGGCCCCCCAACAATCTGAGGGACAGTGGACTGGCCCCCTATTTAAAAAGTTTGAGGACCCCTGTGATAGACCAACACAAAGTGGCACATAATTGTGAAGTGGAAGGAAAATGATAAATGGTTTCCAATATTTTTTTTTACAAATAAATATGTGAAAAGTGTGGGGAAGTCACCTAATTAGTAAATAGAGTCCACCTGTGTGTAATTTATTCTCAGTATAAAAACAGCTGTTCTGTGAAGCCCTCAGAGGTTTGTTGGAGAACCTTAGTGATCAAACAGCATCATGAAGGCCAAGGAACACACCAGACAGGTCAGGGATAAAGTTGGAGAAGTTTAAAGCAGGGTTAGGTTATAAAAAAAAAAAAAAAAATATCCCTAGCTTTGAACATCTCACAGAGCTCTGTTCAATCTATCATCCGAAAATGGAAAGAGTATGGCACAACCGCAAACCTACCAAGACATGGCCGTCCACCTAAACTGACCGGCCGGGCAAGGAGAGCATTAATCAGAGAAGAGCCAAGAGGCCCATGGTAACTCTGGAGGAGCTGCAGAGATCCACAGCTCAGGTGGGAGAATCTGTCTACAGGACAACTATTAGACGTGTTCTCCACAAATCTGACCTTTATGGAAGAGTGACAAGAAGAAAACCATTGGTGAAATAAAGCCATAAGAAGTCCTGTTTGCAGTTTGTGAGAAGCCATGTGGGGGACACAGCAAACATGTGGAAGAAGGTGCTCTGGTCAGATGAGACCAAAATTTAACTTTTTGGCCTAAAAGCAAAATGCTATGTGTGGCAGAAAACTAATACACCATCACCATGAACACACCATCCCCACCGTGAAACATGGTCGTGGCAACATCATGTTGTGGGAATGCTTTTCTTCAGCAGGGACAGGGAAGCTGGTCAGAGTTGATGGGAAGATGGATGGAGCCAAATACAGGGCAATCTTAGAAGAAAACCTGTTAGAGTCTGCAAAAGACTTGAGATCGGGGTGGAGGTTCATCTTCCAGCAGGACAACCACCCTAAACATACAGCCAGAGCTACAATGGAATGGTTTACCTCAAAGCATATCCATGTGTTAGAATGGCCCAGTCACAGTCAAGACCTAAATCCAATTGAAAAATCTGTGGCAAGACTTGAAAATTGCTGTTCACAGACACTCTCCATCCAATCTGACAGAGCTTGAGATATTTTGCACAGAAGAATGGGGAAAAAAAAGTCACTCTCAGGGACAAAACTAATAGAGACATCCCCAAAAAGACTTGCAGCTGTAATTGCATCAAAAGGAGGTTCTACAAAGTATTGATTCAGGGGGGCGCCATACAAATGTACCCCACACTTTTCACATATTTGTAAAAAAAATGTGATTATTATCATCATTTTCCTTCCACTTCACAATTATGTGTCACTTTGTGTTGGCCTATCATATAAAATCCCAAAAAAATACATTTAAGTTTTTGGTTGTAACATGACAAAATGTGGAAAATATCAAGGGGTATGAATACTTTTTCAAGGCACTGTATATGAGCTCCCTGGCTGCTCTTCCATAGTGCACAGATGCCGTATAAATGTGACATGTTACCGTTTGAGACTGGACGAGAGGTGCCAAATGTCATCGGGGTCCATCCCAGTGGGATCCTTTCTGTGGGCCACAAGGAAAATGCTCTTCTCTTTGTATGAGGTATAAACGGTGAGGACCCCCATCATCAGGAAATAAGTGAACATAAGTTAAGGTAAAAACCTAAAAAGGGTAACCCCCGAACATCTGATTGGGTAACTTGTGACCTGTCAAAAGTATATATAAAAAGGCAAAACCTTTTTGAGGCAGAGGTGCGAGTATGTGGGAACTAATGGATGCCGCACACTGCTAAACAGTTGATGTGTGATGTAAACAGCCTTAGCTGCCTCCTATGCCACTTTTAACGCGTTTCGCCTCGCCCCCAATCATAGAGGTTTTCTTTTGCATTTCATGAAAGGGATGCATAAATTCCAGCATCTCGCTCCACTTTTTCGCCTTTACATTTAAGCCCCAGGGGCGGGACGGAGTTAGGAGCCCGAGGCCATTTGAAAAAAAAAAAAACAAAAAAAAAAAAAAACACACATCACCTGTTGAGCTGGCGGTGTGCAGCATTCATTCCCACAAACTCACATCGCTGTCTGGATTAAGCAGACAAGGAAGCTTGCATCCACATTGCTCTGTGAATCATTAGACTTATCGTCAAGCTTCAGTACCTGGAGCAGCACTAAAAGGACCTTTTTTTTTTTTTTTTTTTTTTTAATTCGTTTTGGATGGGTTAGACCCAATGTAAAGTTTTTATTGCTGTCTGTGTCCCCAATATGGGGATTGACCCCTTTTATTTGTTCCGGGGGCACTATAACCAAAACAGAAAGTGGAAATTGTACATTTTAGAGTTATGAGAGGAAGAGGTAAGGGGGGTGGGGGGAATCTTCCAACCATCTAAGATGGAAATCTACCTAATTTTGGGGAGATTTAATCAACTTCCTGTTGAATCTCCAAGACAGGAAGTAAAGGGAAGCCTCCCTGGCAGCCAGGACACAGACAGCAAAATATAACCTCTATAGGGGCTTCAACCTTTCCCTTCTCAATCCAAAACGAATATATTTTGACCATACATAAACTTTATGCATACAATTGAAAGCATTACATCTGTTCAGAAACTGCAAAAAAATAAAGAATACCTGCTGATCCTGCCCAAAAAATACTTCCTGTGCTGCACTACAGGTATACAGTTACCAGTTATCTCTATGGACAACAGAACACCTTCCGCTCTGTTATGAGGATAAGGAGATGGGAGGTGTTCTTTAGTTCTTTCCTAGGGTGACAACCCTGCTCCTCCATAGATACAGTATAGCAGGTGTTGTCACCTTAGACAGGAAGTGGGCTACTGGCAGGATCATCAGATGAAAATAAAGGATAGAAAGCCTGAAAAGAAGAAAAACTGATGCAGCCACCACATTGAAGGCCTGTTAAGTAATGGAATACAGTTTTGTTTAGGTTTAGTTGTACCTTTAGATCGTCATTATTAGGCACATTAGCAAAACTGTCACCGGCGACATCATGTCAGAAACAGAATAGAGGAGTCCACACACTTGGTGATGGAGATTCTACAGCTTTATGACCAACCAGGGAATGACGTCTATTAGGTAAAATGGCGGTTTCACTGTCGGAATTGCAGGCGTGACGTGATCATTACTGCTGTCGGCAGCTAAGGTGGCTATTCACCGGCATTCAGATGTGGTGGGACATACATATACACGATTTTCTATGAACCTGCCCCCCCAACATCTATCCCTGAGGTGGACAAATATTTCCCCCATCCATCGCATATGAAGCTGGGCCCGCCGGCTACTGAAGCTCTGCAGGGGCGGGGCTTAGCTCTAAATTGCTGCCCACTCTATAAACACACCCAGGACTAAGGAAATTCTAAAAAATGCTCAGATTGATCTCTTTGCCCCAATGACTATGCATTCTCAGCACCACATAGAGGCTTCTATATATTATATGCACTGAGACTGCAGGGCCATTAGTGCAGAGATCAATTGGAGCATTATTGGGATTTCCTTGCCCCTGCAGAGCCTCAGTTGCCAGCAGAGACATTTTAACATGGACAGGTAAAAATCGGGCTTATCACCACATAGAGTCTCTGTGTAGTATATGCACCAAGCCCCATTTTACCAGTCCATGAAAAGGTCTCTACTGGCAACTGAAGCTCTGCGGGGGGGGGGCAAGTCTTAGTCCTGGGCACGTGTTATAAAGCTGTCAGCAATTTGGAGCCAACACTTGCCCCTGTAGAGCTTCAGTTGCCAGTAGACAAATTTCACAATGAATTGGGAATAAGGACTTGGTACCGTATAGAGGCTCTGTATAGTTTATGCGCTGAGACTGCAGGGTCATTAGTACAAAGAGATCTGTTGGAAGGCAACATGGTCTAATGTCATATTTCTGGAGTTTCTACATATATGTTGCCTATTCCCAAAGATCAGCCTTGCTGATGCTTGCAGTTCCATGGCTTTAAAGGGTAAAGGTCTGAGTTTCTTTCTGGTTGATACAACCAAGCATTCGCTTTCCTGGGGGCGGTCTGGAATGTCTTTGAACAGCTCTTGGCTCCGGACCGTCTGTTGCTATAACACAAACTTGAAAGGGACCATAGCTGACAAGATGATTGATGAATGTCCTGCTACAGAAGATCAAAGGGCCAGCTAAGATTAAAGATTGACCTAGGATACAGAGACATGGACAATGCTGCCCCTAGAGGCCAATACAGCAGGACGGACAGCAATATAAGATATTAAAAAGGACTACCTCTTGGCAGTAGCTCATTGGACAGGAGGCTAGTGGGGGTGATTACAAATGGGTTTGGATGAATGTGTAAAAAAGGGCACACAGGAGGAAATTCGTCCCTTTTCGCTGGTGGCCCTCTGAGCCTCATGGCTCTCTGTCTCTACTCTTATCACTCCTGGCTTGTGCCTGGGCCGCATGGCTCTCCTCACCATTTTGAGCCTCATGGTGATCTCTCTTTGCCATCTGAGCCCAGCCTGATGATACAAAGCTTTGAGGAAAGCATTGCGATAGGTATCTTTGATATTCTGGTATCATGTGTTCTGTTGATATATGTTTGTAATATCTTTCCTTAGTATTTTATGTTAGCGTTTTCCTATTTTCTTGGGAAATAAATAAGACTTTGTTTTATTAAGCCGTGTGCTTGGTCTCATAGCTAACCTTGTATTATTGTGATATCAACAGTAACATGTGATCAGAGTTTTAATAGACTAGCTAACTAGGGGATTAGACAAGTTAATACATAGGTGCAATAGAATCCGTAACCACCCTCGAATAATATTTATTGTACCCAATTACTTCAAGATCAATCAGAGCATTATTAGGATTTCCTTAGTCCTGGGCCTGTGTTATAAAGGCGGTCAGCAATTTGGAGCAAAGGAAATCCTAATAATGCTCCGATTGATCCCTTTGTACTAATGACCCTTCAGTCTCAGTGCATATACTATACAGAGCCTCTATATGGCACCAAGTCCTTATTACCAGTTCATTGTAAAATGTCTCTACTGGCAAATGAAGCTCTGCAGGGGCGGGGATGAACTTCATATGGATGCCCGCTCTAAAAGCACAAGTCCTATACTGGGGAATCCCTGGGCATAAAAAAAAAAAAAAAAAATCAATTCTAGACCTCTAAAGATTTATGGATACTTCAATGTGGCTGGCAGAAGACCGCCATAGTGTTGGTTGTGGTCAATGAAAAGGATATGATATGACGCAAAAGGCCAGAACAGGTTTTGACTCGGGGAACGGGTGCAAGTAATCCCACACCAAGGCCACAATGGCGAAGAGGCAAGAGATGGTGCAGATGATGAGGCGGCCATCGATGAGGGAGAAGTTTTCAACATACTTGTATTTCTCCAGCAGGACCTGAAAAACAAAACCAACCAACACATCATTAATGACTGTCCACATCTTTAAACGATCCTTTGAGCCTGAAAATTCTACTTTTTTTTAACCGCTTGCCGACCATGTATGGCAAAATGGCTCTGCTGCGCTGGATCATGTACTAGGTACGTGACCCGGCATTGCTGGGTAGGGGGGCACACGTGCTGCTGGCGACCCGGCTGCGATGTGATTAGACACAGCTGCTGGCCAATGGATGACCGCCGGCACACGCAGATCGTCAGGAAGACACAAAGGACAGACCTCTGCACATGTACACCTAAAGCTTACTCGCGTCCACCGTACACAGATCCTATTGGCTGCCGCCACGGCTCAGGGCACAAATGTCCACAGTGCGGATTTAGTTGCTCTTGCGCTGTTGATCACACACTAGTTATGTTTACAGGTCTGCCCCGAATTAGTCTTTTATACAGCGGTGGCACATGTGCGCAATGACCAGCCTTCCGTTATTTGTGAATGACTGCCCACGTCATTCTATGTATGGGCAGCTGCATGAGGACTCATTCCAAACAGATGTATCAACGCCAATACGGTGTAAACAGCAGCACAGGCACATTGCTGACATGTCAGCCCTGATCAGCGGCAGCCAATAGCGTTCAATTAATGCTGTACACACAATGTGGCACAAATGATATCCTACAGCGCAGAGACACTTTTTTAACCACTTGCCAACCAGACGCTGTCATTATACTGCAGCAGGTCGGCGCGATCCATCATAGCTATACAGAGACTCCTTTAAGCGGCGGCGGTGCCGATGCTCGCGGCCGACGGTTGCGACGACCGCCGGCCACGAGCGATCGCAGGCACAAGAGGCAGAACAGGGACGTGTGCGTGTAAACACATAAATCCCTGTTCTGTGAGGAGAGACAGATCGTGAGTTCCTAATAGCCAAGAACCAGGATCTGTCATTTCCTCTAGTCAGTCCCCTCCCCCTACAGTTAGAACACACACAGGGAACACATTTAACCCCTTGATCGGCCCCTAATGTTAACCTCTTCCCTGCCAGTGACATTTACACAGTAATCAGTGCATTTTTATAGCACTGATCGCTGTATAATTGTCAATCGTCCCAAAAATGTGTCATAAAGTGTCTGCCATAATATCGCAGTCACGAGAAAAAAATAAATAAAAATGCCATAAATCTATCCCCTATTTTGTAGACGCTATAACTTTTGCGCAAACCAATCAATATACGTTTATTACGTTTTTTTTCAATCCAAAAATATGTAGAAGAATACATATCGGCCTAAACTGAGAAAAAAATTGGGGATATTTATTATAGAAAAAAGTACAAATTGCGTCTTTTTCAAAATTGTCGCTCTTTTTTTGTTTATAGTGCAAAAAATAAAAACCTGCAGCAGTGATCAAATACCACCAAAAGAAATCTCTATTTGTGGGAAGAAAAAAAAAAAAAAAAAAAAGGGCTTCAATATTATTTGGGTACAGTGTGGCACGACCGCGCAATTGTCAGTTAAAGCGACGCAGTGCCGTATCACAAAAAATGACCTGGTCATTGGGCAGCCAAATCTTCCGGGGCTGAAGTGGCTGGCAGCAGGATCCTGTGCATTTGTCATACGCCTGTCTGAAAGAGCCCTTACTGTAAAGAACCCCTCCCTATAGAGAAAAGGTACAAAAAGCCTTTCATTTGTTGCCTCGTCCTTCGTACAGCCCCCGGGAATAAAATATTCCTTTGCTGAATCTTTCTAAAAGCTGGATTACCTTTTTGGCTGCATCATCCAAGGAGTTTTTAACTGCAGATCCGTCCCATTTGTCAATTTTTACCGGCTTGTCGTCAATTTTCCACTGGAAGGACATAAGAGGTAACAAAAATCAATCAATAAAAAAAATGTACTACTTCTATTACACTACTTAAAATTTTCATCATTCGAATGCACAATTGGGACTTGTAGTTCTAATAAAAAACTAGTGAGCCGCATGTGCTGTGAAATACACCGAGGCAACCCTCAACGCAAGCACAAAACGAAGGCTCCATTCACACTAGTGAGGCTCCAAACTCGCACTATTTCCAGTGCGACTTTACACTCTATAGACCAAAGTCGCATCAAAAGTTGCACCAAAGCAGTGCGATAAAAACCTGCTTACACACACACGTCCCCCTCCATGTATCCCGGGCTCTGCTTGTCCATCTGTGGGCCTGGGACTGACATAGTGGGTGCCCCCCCCCCCGGGTAGAGGGGAAGGAGCAGAGCAGGCTCACATTCTCCCTCCCTCCCCTACTTGTTGCTGACCTGAAAAGCGGTGTGTATGACATCACTTCCAGGTCCGCCCGCCAGTGTCCACGGACAGCGTACCCGGGAAGGAATGTAATCTAATGCGATGTGCATCGCATTACAATCAGTGGAGCACAGGGGGAGACATGCAGGGTCTTTTAGACTCTGTCCCTATTGTGATTGCAAAAAAAAAAAAAATTATTAAAAATATATTTTATAATATATATTTTATTGGCGTACAAAATTTTGTGCTTGGGTGTAAATAATTTTTTAGAATGTAAAATAATTATAATAAAATATATATATTTTAATATTATATTATTATAATAATTTTACATTCTAAAAAAATTATTTACACCCAAGCACAAAATTTTGTACGCCAATAAAAAAAAACAAAACAAAAAAAAAAAAAAAAAAACAAAAAAAAAACAAAACTTTTGAAGCCCCACAGCCACATATACAAAAGGTAAACGCACGCATCTGGGCGAATATGCATGAAAACACCAATAGCGATACACATTACACATCGCCAGGGTGAGAGCAATAATTTTAGCACCAGACCTCCTCCATAAATACTAAACTGATGACCTATAGGGGGCTTTTAAGGCCTCGCCTATAGAAAATATAGGGCACTGAAGTTTATTGTCATTTCACGGGCGCACGCAAATGTAACGTCTGACATGTTGGGTATCTAATGTTTACTCGGTACAACCTCGCCAATTAAATCCTACCAAAAAAAAAATACAGCAGTTTATTGCGATTGTTTGCCTTAAAATTAAGTTGACATAAAAAAAACAAAACAAAACTACCACCATTTTATTCTCTAGAGCAGGGATATGTTTTGCAACAGCTGGGAGGTCCGCTAATTGCATACCCCTGCTCTAGGGTGTCTGATTCCAGAAAATATATAATGTTTTGGGGGTTTATGTAAAATGATTTTTTTTTTTAAGCAGGTGTGCAAAAAATGCAAAAACCGCTCTGACAGCAAAAGGGTTGAATGAGACAAATTATACAGTGAATAATGTATACATATATGTATACATGAATTTAAAAAAATTAAATAAAAAAGCTTCTCAATTTTTTTTCCTTTAGAAAATAAGTTTTGCAATATTATATTGCCGAAAAAAAAAGTCTAGCTTTCACTAAAAAAAAAAAAACAAAAAAAAAAAAAAAAAAAAACATTCATTGGTTATCCGACAAAGTTATCACCAAACAGGCCCACAGAATAGTAATTGCTCCGGCCTATAAGGGGTGTACAGATACCAGAGCAGACGTGGTTAAAAAATCTATACTTCGAGAACGGTATAAATGATATTTTATATAAATATATAAAATGAGATCTCTATCTCCAGCAAGGTGAAACTGCCCTTGATAGAGATGAAAGTGACCCTGGAGCTCGGCAGAGCTTTGTGTCGGTATTATTGACTTCCCATGTAAATGAAATGTGATCTCTATGCCATCATTCCTCCTGGTTTCTATAAATACTGGCACTTATTGGAGAACCGGCTCCCTGCAATCACTTCTCTGTCCTCCGTTGGAAAGCAGAACGTTTAATTGGTGTGTGAATATTTGCAGAACTTGTCTGGAAGAAAATCAGCGAGGTGAAAGGATGGATTCCTGCAATCCTCATCCACATTTAGGAGGAACCCGAAAGGGACTCCGCATTTTGCGCTACAGGAACGGCTCCTCCGGCTAACAGGCAAATTACGACGACATCAAAAGATCTGCAAAGTAGTAGAATCTCAACATTGCCTGATACTTCCTAAATAAAAGGCTGGAGAAGACCCTTCTGTTCTGAGGGTTGAACGGCTTGGTGGACCTTTATCTGAGCAGCGTCTAGATAAAGATTGGAGAACTTCATTTCCAGCAAACTTTGGAAATTACCAATTCTCTTGTGGGAATGAGGAAAATTTTTATTACATCTAAATGTCATAACAGCTTCATGAATCAAGGCAAGGCAAGGCAAAAAGGCAAGGCAAAAAAGGCAAGGCAAGGCAAAAAAGGCAAGGCAAGGCAAGGCAAAAAAGGCAAGGCAAGGCAAGGCAAAAAAGGCAAGGCAAGGCAAGGCAAAAAAGGCAAGGCAAGGCAAAAAAGGCAAGGCAAAAAAGGCAAGGCAAAAAAGGAAAGGCAAGGCAAGGCAAAAAAGGAAAGGCAAGGCAAGGCAAAAAAGGAAAGGAAAGGCAAGGCAAAAAAGGAAAGGAAAGGCAAGGCAAAAAAGGAAAGGCAAGGCAAGGCAAAAAAGGAAAGGCAAGGCAAGGCAAAAAAGGAAAGGCAAGGCAAGGCAAAAAAGGAAAGGAAAGGCAAGGCAAAAAAGGAAAGGAAAGGCAAGGCAAAAAAGGAAAGGAAAGGCAAGGCAAGGCAGGAAAGGAAAGGCAAGGCAAGGCAGGAAAGGAAAGGCAAGGCAAGGCAGGAAAGGAAAGGCAAGGCAAGGCAGGAAAGGAAAGGCAAGGCAAGGCAGGAAAGGAAAGGAAAGGCAAGGCAGGAAAGGAAAGGCAAGGCAAGGCAGGAAAGGAAAGGCAAGGCAAGGCAGGAAAGGAAAGGCAAGGCAAAAAAGGAAAGGAAAGGCAAGGCAAAAAAGGAAAGGAAAGGCAAGGCAAAAAAGGAAAGGAAAGGCAAGGCAAAAAAGGAAAGGCAAGGCAAGGCAAAAAAGGAAAGGAAAGGCAAGGCAAGGCAAAAAAGGAAAGGAAAGGCAAGGCAAAAAAGGAAAGGAAAGGCAAGGCAAAAAAGGAAAGGAAAGGCAAGGCAAAAAAGGAAAGGAAAGGCAAGGCAAGGCAAAAAAGGAAAGGAAAGGCAAGGCAAAAAAGGAAAGGAAAGGCAAGGCAAAAAAGGAAAGGAAAGGCAAGGCAAAAAAGGAAAGGAAAGGCAAGGCAAAAAGGCAAGGCAAGGCAAGGCAAAAAAGGAAAGGAAAGGCAAGGCAAAAAAGGAAAGGAAAAGCAAGGCAAAAAAGGAAAGGAAAGGCAAGGCAAAAAAAGGAAAGGAAAGGCAAGGCAAAAAAAGGAAAGGAAAGGCAAGGCAAAAAAAGGAAAGGAAAGGCAAGGCAAAAAAAGGAAAGGAAAGGCAAGGCAAAAAAAGGAAAGGAAAGGCAAGGCAAAAAAAGGAAAGGCAAGGCAAAAAAAGGAAAGGAAAGGCAAGGCAAAAAAAGGAAAGGAAAGGCAAGGCAAAAAAAGGAAAGGAAAGGCAAGGCAAAAAAAGGAAAGGAAAGGCAAGGCAAAAAAAGGAAAAGGAAAGGCAAGGCAAAAAAAGGAAAGGAAAGGCAAGGCAAAAAAAGGAAAGGAAAGGTAAGGCAAAAAAAGGAAAGGAAAGGTAAGGCAAAAAGGGAAAGGAAAGGCAAGGCAAAAAGGAAAGGAAAGGAAAGGCAAGGCAAAAAGGAAAGGAAAGGAAAGGCAAGGCAAAAAGGAAAGGAAAGGAAAGGAAAGGAAAGGCAAGGCAAAAAGCAAAGGAAAGGAAAGGCAAGGCAAGGGCAAAGGAAAAGGAAGACAAAAAGGAAGGGCAAAAAGGAAAAGGCAAAAAGCAAAAGGAAAAGGCAAAAAGCAAAAGGAAAAGGCAAAAAGCAAAAGGAAAAAGGCAAAAAGCAAAAGGAAAAAGGCAAAAAGCAAAAGGAAAAGGCAAAAAGCAAAAGGAAAAGACAAAAAGCAAAAGGAAAAGGCAAAAAGCAAAAGGAAAAGGCAAAAAGCAAAAGGAAAAGGCAAAAAGCAAAAGGAAAAGGCAAAAAGCAAAAGGAAAAAGGAAAGGAAAAAGTTCTGTGTATGTCATGACTTGAAGCTTACACTGGGCTGAGTATTCACTCTTATCTCTGGCCCCCAAATGACAGCATTGGGTACCCGAGCGGCCAAGTACCACAGCTGTCGCAGGGCTTAAGACCCCCTCCTTATCTCCACATGATAATTCCGGGGTACCTAAACCACCAAGCAACACTGCTGATGAAGGGCCGAGGAATCTCTTTGCTCCCAGGATATAATACGAGGTACCTAAGCAGCAAAGCATCACAGGGCTGAGAACTCTCCCCCTACCCCCATGTGACAATATAGGGTACCTGAATGGCCAATCACCAAGGGTCACTGCTAACACAGGACTCTCTGCCACACATGACAATGCTGGGGACCTTAAGCAGAAAAGCATCTCTCCTACAACCATGTGACAATATGGGGTACCTGAATATACAGGAATGAGGACGCTCTCCCTACCCCCATGTGACAAAACCCACTACTTTTTAGAGCACAAGTGAACCCCCAGGCTAGTTACTAGACATATGGGTGTTACTCTTCACCTTTCACCCCTACTTCTCGTCTCTGTACCATGGTAAACACGCATTTATATTTATTTTTGTAACCAATCTAATTTTCTGAGAAAATTACCATGGTGATCCCTGTGACATCACGCTTCTATTCATATACACGTCCGGGCACCGGGAGGCGGTAGAAGGGAAGCTGCTATAAGACTACAATTGCCATCAAGTAATGGGAATTGTAGAAGCAATGGGTGTGAATGTGAGGGAAATGAGAGGGACAGACCAGGAGTCTCCTGGAAATTACGTGAAAGAATTGCTAAAAAGTAAGAAATGGCCTCTAAATACGGTGAAGACCTTTTTGCTTGGAGTCGAGCTTTAACATTTCTAAAAGCTTCATCTATGACAGTGGTTCTCAACTCCTGTCCTCAGGACCCACTAACAGGCCAGGTTTGCAAGATAACTGAAATACATAACAGGTGATATCATTTGCTGCTCAGTGATTGCAGTATTCTAGTCTGCATCTCCCCAAGGTAATACTTAAAATCTGGCCTGTTAGTGGTAGTGAGTTGAGAACCACTGATCTATGAGGACTTTAACATCCCAGCCACCTCTCAAGTTCTCAAAATACTCTCATCTTTTGGCCTAAGCTAGTGGGACTCCAAACTGCAGCCCTTTGCTTGCCTTTATCCGACACATGGGGCACTACTCTGTCCTCTGATGAATAGCAATAGTCCTCTCTATATCAATAATAGGGAACCCCCCCCAACAACGGTGTCTTTGGGATGAATGGTTCCTCGATGATGGGGAACCATTCCTCCCAAATTTCCATTGCAATATTCCCAACGCACACATTCCTGTAGAAATGGCTGTATTCATAATTGGGTGCTGAAGCAACCACAGGCTGGAACCGTATATAGTCATAGAGAGAAATATCGCCAGCACACCAGGATCTCCAAAAATGGGGCCAAACTTTAATCAGTGATCACATATTTACAGCAGAAGGCGACGTTTCGGAGCCACGCACAACCCCTTCATCAGGCATGTGACCTTCTGCCTGAAGGAGGGGTCCTGCGTAGCTCCGAAATGTCCCCTTCTGCCGTAAATATGTGTTTGCCGATTAAAGTTTGGACCCATTTTTGGAGAACCTGGTGTGCTGGCATTTCTCTCCAATCCTCCCAAGGACACCAACGATGGGTCACCATTCCTCCCAATGACACCAACGATGGGTCACCATTCCTCCCAATGACACCAACGATGGGTCACCATTCCTCCCAATGACACCAACGATGGGTCACCATTCCTCCCAATGACACCAACGATGGGTCACCATTCCTCCCAATGACACCAACGATGGGTCACCATTCCTCCCAATGACACCAGCGATGGGTCACCATTCCTCCCAATGACACCAGCGATGGGTCACCATTCCTCCCAATGACACCAGCGATGGGTCACCATTCCTCCCAATGACACCAGCGATGGGTCACCATTCCTCCCAATGACACCAGCGATGGGTCACCATTCCTCCCAATGACACCAACGATGGGTCATCATTCCTCCCAATGACACCAACGATGGGTCACCATTCCTCCCCCTATTACCAACAATGTGGCACTGTTTACTCCCAATGATGTCAGGGTATTTTCTACCCCAACTGGCCACAATTTGGCCCCCCTAAAAGGCTGAAGGCCAGTAAATTGGCCCCTTGTTATAAGTTTGGAGACCCCTGTCCCACGGTTGGCCACACAGAATACAAATTGTCTTATTCAAATTTCCTTTAGATTTACCCTCAACTATGTAGTGTGGGGCCTGCCTGACTGCATGCAAATGAAAAGTGTTTAGGTTTGACCTCAAATTATATGGTTTTGGTAAATGTACAAAAAAAAAAACTGTATAACGTATGGCCAGCCAGAGTCAATGGACACTTCTACACACCCTGTTGACAATACCCTTCGCCTTGTTGCTTTGCAACACCCCCTTTCCTCACTCTGATCATAACCTTATCAGTTTCTCACTTTCCCCATCGTTAGCCCCCTATCCCTCCAACCGGCAGTTACCCATAGAAACCATCGTCACTTCACTTCTCTATGACAAAACACCAAAAGACAATGGTAGTGGTCTTGAGAATGCAGCACAAGACTAAATTCCTGCAAGACCTCACCATATATAAATCTGCCCTCCAAAAATACAATTCCTGTCTATACTGCAAACCAGACCTACTTCATCACTCTTATTAAAGCGGAGCTCCAGCCCCCCAATCCATTTTTTTTTTCCCTCAAAGCTTCCTTGTAATGGTTACTACTATCACTGCAACAGGATAATGTCAGCCATGTGGTCCTTTTTGACTTTATTAAAAATGATAAACTAACCAGATCTCAGAAGCAGGCAGGGTCCATGGCTGTTGTGGGCATCTGAAGCCCGCTGGTCATTTCTGGGATACGTTGCAGCTTGGCTACCCAGCATGCACAGTAATGCCACTGCGCGGCCATGTTAATGCCGGACAGGTTGCCATTAGCAATGGCACCGAACACCTACCTTTCCGGTCTGTAAAATACGCAAGATTTTGGTTTAAGGCAACTCCAATGGACTCCTGGGATAGAAGATGTTGGTATCTCAGGAGTTTATGGGAATCGCCTTGCGACGTAATGGCCTAGGGGGCCAAAGCTGGAAGTGCTGCACGTAAAAAAAAAAAAAACGTATTTAGAAAAAACAATTGTTTTGCCAATTAGAATAGCAGTGAGGACGGCCATGGGAATGACTGCAAGTAAAGAAAAAATGGGTGGAACTCTGCTTTAACACCCTCTCATCCCGGCTCGCCAAGTCTTTTCTACCTTCAACTCTCTACTTCATCCCCCCGCCTCTCATCTACCCAACAAACTCACTGCCCAGGAGATGGACAGTCAGACAGGACCATTTTGATTTGATGCTTTTACACAATTCCTCACTTTTTTTATTATACAATATATGTAAAGCAATGTGTAAATTGACGGCGCTATATAAACACCTACAATATGTTAACCCTCTCAACACCGTCGCCTCCCGGCCCTTTAAGAGTTTTATGAAGCCGGGAGGCAGAGCGGGGCTTAAGAGCATGGGACCGCCGTGATTGCCTGTCACTCGATCCGAAAAACTCCCGATTGGAAGGATCGACCAGGAGCTTTTCAGTTATGTGCCAGTATCTATGCAATCACATGCCTGATGAAGGGGTCCTGCGTGGCTCCGAAGCGTTGCTTCTATTTATTTTTTTTAATACTAGGCGATTCAAATTTTGGACCCAATTTTGGAGATCCTGGGTGTGCTGGTGACACTTCCTTCTCGTGATTGCAGTCAGTTCCAGCCGTTGGTCATTTCAGCACCCAATTTAAGATACAGCCGTCTGTGCAGGTACGTGTGCGTTGGGAGTATTGCATTGGAGGTAACTGTGCAGGGCGCGCGCTCTCAGCACAGCAATCCACGTAAATACGGGGCTCCTAGGCGCCAAGGACCAGGTGCCAAGAGGCCGCATATTTGCTTCCGGCCGACGTCAAGGGGTTAAATTAATAAAAATTATAAAAAAAATATATAAAAAAAAACTTTGGATAGGGCTGGGAGATTTTCTTTAAAAAAAAAATCTTCGATTTTCTTAAAAAAAACTCGATTCACGATTCGAGTTTTTTTTTTTTTTGGACACCGCGCCGGTCCTGAGGCGCTGCGGGCATGAGTTTTTAGGCAAGGCCGCGGCTTCGGCCTAGTCCGCAGCGTCCAGCCTCGCTGACTAGGCCGAAGCAGCGGCCTCACCTAAAGGCTCCTGCCCGCAGCTCCTCAGGACCGGCGCGGTGTCAGCTGCCGGCAGGAGTTTTTAGGCGAGGCCGAGGCCTAGTCCGCGGCATCCGGCCGAAGCCGGGGACTAGGCCGAAGCCGCGGCCTCGCGTAAAAACTCATGCCCGCAGCGCCTCAGGACCGGTGCGGTGAAAAAAAAAAATCTAAAAAAATCGATTTGCTTAAATTTTGAATCGATTTGACCTCTCAACTCGATTCAAGATTTAAATCGATTTTTTCCCCAGCCCTAACTTTGGATGAGCTCTACGTTAATCCACACTGCAGCTGCAGAGATCACTCAGGGATTGTGTAAAAAAAAAAAAAAAAAAAAAGGAAGAAGACGACCTTGGAAAACCATGTGACCACACTGTCCCTCCTCCAAGCTTTTTGCCCCGCCCCGATTCATTTATTTGAATGTGGCATCTACGCACGCGCCCCCATTACACGGCTGACTCATTGTAGGCTAACATCAGAGTGTACTGAGTGGTGCCGGCCCTGCCGATTACACATTGCTGATTTTGGCCCCGGGCGCCGACAGAGTACAATTTGCACTGTGCGGCGTATGTAAACGTTGCACAAATGTTACTTGTATACACAGTACAGGCAGCTTAAAGGCAGATTTCACCTTTATTGTATAAATGCACCCATACTGCAAAAAGAAAAAGAAAAAAAAAAAACCTATAACATATATTAATTTTTTGCATTGCTGACACTACAAGCTCTCTTCCAGCTCCCAAGTGATCATCACAGTACAAAACACACAGTCTGTACATTCCTTCTAAAGCCCAACCCTAGGCTGCCCCTAGTGGTAGAATAATGACATTGCACTGCAATGATTGCCCTCAGCATCTCTCCCATCCGTGAAGATAATCACATGACAGTTCATTCGAAATAAAGGAGACGCTGGTACGCTGGCAGATAACGCAGAGGAGCTGTGAGCGGGTTCTAGAGCCGACGTGTGACAACTTTTTCCAGATGTGCGGTTTGTGAGGGTAAAGCTGGTTACATCGATTTCCTTCCTGTACACAAGATTGTAAGAAGAACATAACACTGTGGGTGGGATTTACTAAAACTGGAGAGTGCAGAATCTGGTGCAGCTCTACATGGGAGCCAATCAGCTTCTAACTTCAGCTTGTTCAATAAAACCTGGAAGCTGATTGGTTTCTATTTGGGTTGCACCGATAGCACTTTTTTTTGTTAAGACCGAGTACAAAGTACCGATCCTTTTTTTTATTGTCATGTGACAG
Organism: Aquarana catesbeiana; assembly: GCF_042186555.1. Taxonomy (NCBI): domain Eukaryota; kingdom Metazoa; phylum Chordata; class Amphibia; order Anura; family Ranidae; genus Aquarana; species Aquarana catesbeiana. The sequence goes on along the minus strand of NC_133325.1, from coordinate 33,482,180 downwards.
TTTTCAAAGCACTTTTTGTACAGAAGTCATTTTTCTCCTTCACTGATGTGCGCTGATTGGCTGCACTGTAACAACTAACAAGCCATTGCTGCGGGCGAGTGCTGGGTGTACCAAGATGGCCGGTGTTCTGGCGTCTCCAACTCCTTCCGTCTTCTCCGCCCACAGACTTCGGGGAAAGAGCGCGTGACGCCTCCAACATCCTCGACGCCCCTTGGTGCAGTGCTGCTGGAGTCTGGAGGTATCGGATTAGGCATCCGAGCATTTGCACGAGAAAAAAATCACTCATACTTCACTGCGGCGAGGAGAGGCAGAACGGGGAGATGTAAACGAGGCATTTCCCTGTTCTGCCTAGCAACATGACAGATCACTGCACCCTGTCATCGGAGCAGTGATCTGTCATGTTGTAATGAGCCAACCCCCCCTCCCCACAGTTAGAACACATCCAGGGAACACAGTTAACCCCTTGATCGCCCCCTAGTGTTAACCCCTTCCCTGCCAGTGACATTTATACAGTAATCAGTAGCTATTTGTAGCACTGATCGCTGTATAAAATGTGAATGGTCCCAAAATAGTGTCAAAAGTGTCCGATGTGTCAGCCATAATGTCCCGATAAAAATCGCAGATCACCACCATTACTAGTAAAAAAAAAAAAAAAATAATAATAAAATTGCCATAAATCTATCCCCTATTTTGAAGATGCTATAACTTTTACGCAAACCAATATACGCTTATTGCAATTTTTTTTTATTACCAAAAATATGTAGAAGAATACATATCGGCCTAAACTGTGGAAGAAATTTGTTTTTTTTATATATTTTTGGGGATATTATAGCAAAAAGTAAAAAAAATATTGCTTTTTTTTCAAAATTGTCAGACTTTTGTTTATAGCGCAAAAAATAAAAACCGCAGAGGTGATCAAATACCACCAAGAGAAAGCTCTATTTGTGGGGAAAAAAGGACATCAATTTTGTTTGGGTACAACGTCGCACGACCGCGCAATTGTCAGTTAAAGCGACGCAGTGCCGAATCGCAAAAAGTGCTCTGGTCAGGAAGAGGGTAAAACATTCTGGGGCTGAAGTGGTTAATGCATTCTATGCATGAAGATAAAAAGCCTTCTGTGTGCAGCAGCCCTCCTCAGCCTTTCCTGGGGTCCATCTATATCCAGCGACGTCCATGAATGTCTTAGTCGTCCGAGATTCTCCTTCCTGATTGGCTGAGACACAGCAGCGACGCCATTGGCTCTCGCTGCTGTCAATCAAAGCCAGCTAGGGGTGGGGCTCCGTGTCTGAATGGACACACACAGGGAGCTGTGACTTGGCTGCCCCCATGGCAAGCTGCTTTCTGTGGGGGGCACTGAACAAGAGGGAGGGGCCAGGAGCATCAAAGAGGGACCTGAGAAGAGGAGGATCTGAGCTGCTCTGTGCAAATCCACTGCATGGATCAGGTAAGTAGAACATGTTTGTTATTTTTATAGGAAACAAAACGGAGACTTTACAATCACTTTAAAGAGGAGGTCCGCCCCCCGTCACGAAAAATTAAAAAAGTCAGCAGCTACAAATAGTACAGCTGCTGACTTAATATATGGGCACTTACCTGTCCAGGGAGCCCGCGATGTCCTCACCCCAGCCGATCTTCGGATTGGCTGTCAGGTGCTGCCGTCGCCATTCCTAGTAAGGGAACCCGGCAGTGAAGCTGGTTCCCTACTGCGCATGCGAAGTGCGCTGCGCTTTCTAATTGGCCCGGCAACAGAGGGAATCGAACTTCCGAGAGACGGTGCCGTCTCCAGACGTGGGGAAGGGGACCTGTCAGAAACAGCCCCCTCCCCCCAAAAGGGGCCAAACGTGGCACCAGAGAGGGGGAGGAAATGAATAAGTGGAAATGCCACTTTTGGGTGGAACTCCGCTTTAAGCTTTCGCAATAAAACCTGGAAGCGGATTGGCTACCGTGCAGAGCTGTGCCAGATTTTTCACTCTCCAGGTTTGGTGAATCCACCCCCCACTGTTCTAAGAACACTTAAACCCAAGCACATGGTGTCAGCCCTGCACACTTCATTTCCGATAAAAAAAAAAAAAAAAAAAAAAAAAAAAAAAAGGAGACCTCTCTCCATCTCCTGCCATTTCCATGGTGGATGGGACACAATGAAATCATCATCTGAGAAAGTCAGTGGAGCACAGCATGTGATTGTGCTGAGGATGACGCAACACATAGGAAGGATTTTGTAAAAGGAATAGAGAGAGAGGAGACCCTTTAGCTCAGGGATCTGCAATCAGCGGACCTCCAGCTGTTGTGAAACTACAAGTCCCATCATGCCTCTGCCTCTGGGTGTCATGCTTTTGGCTGTCAGAGTTTTGCTATGCCTCATGGGACTTGTAGTTCTGCAACAGCTGGAGGTCCGCTAATTGCATATCCCCGCTTTAGGGCATGGGGTGCTCAACCTGGGGCCCTCCAGCTGTTGCGGAACTACAAGTCCCAGGAGGCATTGCAAGGCTGACAGGTAAAAGCACGACTCCCACAGGCAGAGGCATGATGGGACTTGTAGTCCTGCAAAAACTGGAGGGCCACAGGTTGAGCACCCATGCCCTAAAACCAAGCATAGTTGCTCAACCTGTGGCCCTCCAGTTGTTGTGGAACTACAAGTCCCATCATGTCCCTGCCTTCGGAAGTCGTGTTTGTAGCAGTCAGTGGCTTGCAATGCTTCATGTGACTTGTAGTTCTGCAACAGTTAGAGGGTCACAGGTTGAGCACCCATGATCTAGGGCCAGGGGGTCTCAAACTGGTGGCCCTCCAGCTGTTGCCAAACTACAAGTCCCAGGAGGCATTGCAAGGCTGACAGTTACAAGCATGACTTCCACAGGCAGAGGCATGATGGGATTTGTAGTTTCACAACAGCTGGAGGGCCACAGATTGAGCACCCATGATAGGGGCTCTTCACATGGGCAGCCAGGGGGCAGTATAAGCAGTTGGTTGAGTGGTAGTTTTACTGCCCCCCCCCCCCACACACACACGCTGCCCACCTAAGCACAGAAAATGCCGTTGCTCGAGGGCTGTACGCATGCAGTGGCAAAAATGACCATTTAAAGTGAATGGGCCACAAATGCCTGCAATGCAAGCAGCAGGTCAACATTTTGAGGGTTAAAACAGGCGGGGACAAATCGCCTCCTCACTGCCTGTCAAACACCCCCCCCCCCCCCCCAAAAAAAAAGCAATTCACCGTAGATCACTTTTCAGAGGGACGGCAATAATATCTGCATGTGCAAAAGTCCCTAAGCCTGCAGGGGGTCTCAAACTGGCGGCCCTCTAGCTGTGGCAAAACTACAAGTCCCAGGAGGCATTGCAAGGCTGACAGTTACAAGCATGACTCCAACAGGCAGAGGCATGATGGGATTTGTAGTTTCGCAACAGCTGGAGGGCTGCCAGTTTGAGACCCCCTGCCCTAAGGGCTCAATCACATGGGAGCCCCATACAGCATGAAGACCCAGAGCTTGTCCTTTATATTTCTGTCTTAACGCTGATCTGCATGCAGGCAGCCCATATTAGTGAATGGGGACCACGGCAGCTGTCCGGACTCCCCCACACAGCCCAATTCGGATGCATTCATGGACCCCCCCCCAATGCAGAGCCTGTGCCATACTAGGCCACATACCCGTCTGCCTGCTTTGGCACTGATCTGCATGCAGGCAGCCCATATAAAAGTGAATAAAACCCATCGACTGTATGGACTGTATGGACTGTATGGACTCACTCAGCTGAGTTTGGGACACATTGCACAGACCCCCCGAGGCACAGCCTGTACCATCCAGGACCACTGGACTGTCCTCATTTACTTTTCTGTCTTAGTCCTGATCTGCATGCAGGCAGCCCATATTAGTGAATGGGGACAGGGCAGCTGTCCGGACTCCCCCACACACCACCCAATCTAGCTGCATTCAAAAACCCCCTGAAGCAGAGCCTGTGCATCCGTGACCGTGTACTTGTTCTTGCTGAAATCGGCTGTGCCGGGACTCCATCCGGGGGAAGCATTTCCATTAATTTATATGGGCTGCCTGCATGCAGCTCGGTGCTAAAATAGAAAAGCAAGAGTGGGTGTGAATGAATCCAGATTGGGTGGTGTGTGGGGGAGTCCGGACAGCTGCCGTGTCCTCATTCACGAATATGGGCTGCCTGCATGCAGATCAGAGCTAGAACAGAAAAGTAAATGAGGACTGATGCATGGTCATAGGTGTACAGGCTCTACGTTGGGGCCCACGCATGCGTGTGTTGAAAATCATCTGTGTGTTGGGGGTCTGTACAGTCGCTATGTTGGGGGTCTGCGCACACGTCCCGGACAAACTCTGTGTGTGTGTGTGTGTGTGTGTGTGTGTGTGTGTGTGGCGGGGTCCGTACAGCTGATGCACTTCCATTCACTACTATAAGCTGCCTGCATGCAGATCAGGCCGAGGACAGAGAAGTACATTGTGTGAGGACTGAGCATCTGAATGAAGGAGCCCTGAAGAAGCCATGTGAGGAAAACGTCCCCCTGAGAAGAGTGGTGACCGATCACTATACAGAGGGAACGTCCCCCTGAGAAGAGTGGTGACCGATCACTATACAGAGGGAACGTCCCCCTGAGAAGAGTGGTGACCGATCACTATACAGAGGGAACGTCCCCCTGAGAAGAGTGGTGACCGATCACTATACAGAGGGAACGTCCCCCTGAGAAGAGTGGTGACCGATCACTATACAGAGGGAACGTCCCCCTGAGAAGAGTGGTGACCGATCACTATACAGAGGGAACGTCCCCCTGAGAAGAGTGGTGACCGATCACTATACAGAGGGAACGTCCCCCTGAGAAGAGTGGTGACCGATCACTATACAGAGGGAACGTCCCCCTGAGAAGAGTGGTGACCGATCACTATACAGAGGGAACGTCCCCCTGAGAAGAGTGGTGACCGATCACTATACAGAGGGAACGTCCCCCTGAGAAGAGTGGTGACCGATCACTATACAGAGGGAACGTCCCCCTGAGAAGAGTGGTGACCGATCACTATACAGAGGGAACGTCCCCCTGAGAAGAGTGGTGACCGATCACTATACAGAGGGAACGTCCCCCTGAGAAGAGTCGTGACCGATCACTATACAGAGGGAACGTCCCCCTGAGAAGAGTGGTGACCGATCACTATACAGAGTTCACCTCTCTAATAATCTCATCACCACTAGTGAGCAACATCCAGATCCGAACCCCTGTGAGCGGCCCGCCACGGTACTAATCACAAGTGGCCCCTTGTATAAGTGTGCCTGTGGGGGGCGGGGAATGCCTTGGCCACAGATGATTGGCCCTTTACCAGTGACTCAGACCACATGGCTCCATATGGTAGAATCGCATGGGATCACACATGATAACGGGGGGGGGGGGGGGGGGCTCCTGAAGAGGGATCACACGGGATAACGGGGGGCTCCTGAAGAGGGATCACACGGGATAACGGGGGGCTCCTGAAGAGGGATCACACGGGATAACGGGGGGCTCCTGAAGAGGGATCACACGGGATAACGGGGGGCTCCTGAAGAGGGATCACACGGGATAACGGGGGGGCTCCTGAAGAGGGATCACACGGGATAACGGGGGGCTCCTGAAGAGGGATCACACGGGATAACGGGGGGTTCCTGAAGAGGGATCACACGAGATAACGGGGGGCTCCTGAAGAGGGATCACACGAGATAACGGGGGGCTCCTGAAGAGGGATCACACGAGATAACGGGGGGTTCCTGAAGAGGGATCACATGGGATAACGGGGGGTTCCTGAAGAGGGATCACACGAGATAACGGGGGGTTCCTGAAGAGGGATCACATGGGATAACGGGGGGCTCCTGAAGAGGGATCACACGGGATAACGGGGGGTTCCTGAAGAGGGATCACACGAGATAACGGGGGGTTCCTGAAGAGGGATCACACGAGATAACGGGGGGCTCCTGAAGAGGGATCACACGGGATAACGGGGGGCTCCTGAAGAGGGATCACACGGGATAACGGGGGGCTCCTGAAGAGGGATCACATGTGATAACGGGGGGCTCCTGAAGAGGGATCACACGGGATAACGGGGGGCTCCTGAAGAGGGATCACACGGGATAACGGGGGGTTCCTGAAGAGGGATCACACGAGATAACGGGGGGCTCCTGAAGAGGGATCACACGAGATAACGGGGGGCTCCTGAAGAGGGATCACACGAGATAACGGGGGGTTCCTGAAGAGGGATCACACGAGATAACGGGGGGCTCCTGAAGAGGGATCACACGAGATAACGGGGGGCTCCTGAAGAGGGATCACACGAGATAACGGGGGGTTCCTGAAGAGGGATCACACGAGATAACGGGGGGCTCCTGAAGAGGGATCACACGGGATAACGGGGGGTTCCTGAAGAGGGATCACACGAGATAACGGGGGGTTCCTGAAGAGGGATCACACGAGATAACGGGGGGCTCCTGAAGAGGGATCACACGGGATAACGGGGGGCTCCTGAAGAGGGATCACACGGGATAACGGGGGGCTCCTGAAGAGGGATCACATGTGATAACGGGGGGCTCCTGAAGAGGGATCACACGGGATAACGGGGGGCTCCTGAAGAGGGATCACACGGGATAACGGGGGGCTCCTGAAGAGGGATCACACGGGATAACGGGGGGCTCCTAATCTCCAGTGATTGGCTCAGCGCAGCCAATCACACGCGGCGTACAGCGATGAGCTGTCCCTTTAAGACCAGTCACCCCCACACAGGTTAGGCTGAAGAGCTGACAATCATTTCCCAGCTGTGGTATCCCCTTCCCCTCCCCCAGTCAGGGCCTCTCTTCTCACAATCCGGGGGTCTCCAGTCACCCATAGCAACCAGCCAACTGTTCCCCCTCCGCCAGGAACACAATGGTTACCACGGGCAACAGTCACCCTTTCCCATCCCCCCTCCTCTCACCCCTTGCACCCTCCCCTCCCCCCACTCCCCGGACCCCCATTACTTTCTCCAGAATCCCGTTCCTGCCGCCTCTCGTCGCCATCTTGTCTCATCCCCGCTGTCTCCTGACCTGGCGCCCGCTGATTGGTGAAAACGCGGCCCCCGGCCCCGCCCACTCCTCTGCTCGCCGCGCGCACGGCCCGAGGAGCACACCGAGTCCGGGCACGCGAGGAAGAGGGGCGGGGGGAGGAGGGGAAGGGCGGGGTTTTGGAGGGGGTGAGAGGAGAGCGTCCGTGGTTGCTAGGAGACGATGGCGCGGCAATGATGATGGCGGGGTAAGCGGTGAGGGGGCCCTAAAGAGGGACACCTCATCACCAACAGGGGCCCCAAAGAGGGACACCTCATCATCAACAGGGGCCCCAAAGAGGGACACCTCATCATCAACAGGGGCCCCAAAGAGGGACACCTCATCACCAACAGGGGCCCCTAAAGAGGAACACCTCATCACCAACAGGGGCCCCAAAGAGGGACACCTCATCACCAACAGGGGCCCCAAAGAGGGACACCTCATCACTAACAGGGGCCCTAATGGGACTGAGATGGCCCCATAGAAGTCCATGGGGTCAAGATGGCCCCATCGAAGTCCATGGGGTCTAGATGTCCCCATAGAAGTCCATGGGGTCGAGCTGGCCCCATAAAAGTTCTCAGGGTCGAGATGGCCCCATAGAAGTCCATTGGGTCGAGAAGGTCCCATAGAAGTCCATGGGGTCGAGATGGCCCCATAGAAGTCCATGGGGTCGAGATGGCCCCATAGAAGTCCATGGGGTCGAGATGGCCCCATAGAAGTCCATGGGGTCGAGATGGCCCCATAGAAGTCCATTGGGTCGAGAAGGTCCCATAGAAGTCCATGGGGTCGATATGGCCCCATAGAAGTCCATGGGGTTGAGATGGCCCCATAGAAGTCCATGGGGTCGAGATGGCACCAAGGAAGTCCATGGGGTCGAGATGGCCCCATAAAAGTTCTTGGGGCCGAGATGGCCCCATAAAAGTTCTCAGGGCCGAGATGGTCCCATAGAAGTTCTCGGGGCCGAGATGGTCTCATAGAAGTTCTCGGGGTCGAGATGGTCCCAAAGAAGTTCTCGGGGCCGAGATGGTCCCATAGAAGTTCTCGGGGCCGAGATGGTCCCATAGAAGTTCTCGGGGCCGAGATGGTGCCATAGAAGTTCTCGGGGCCGAGATGGTGCCATAGAAGTTCTCGGGGCCGAGATGGTGCCATAGAAGTTCTCGGGGCCGAGATGGTGCCATAGAAGTTCTCGGGGCTGAGGTGATCCTCTAGAAGTCTATGGGGCTGAGATGGCCCTTTAAAGGTATATGGAGCTGAGATGGTCCTACAGAAGTTCATGGGGCTGAGATGGTCCTATAGAAGTCCATGGGGCTGTAATGTGCAGGTGCAGCTAGGACTGGATGTAAACCAGAACGGCCCCTGTCAGTTCTATGTATGCATTTATAGAGGGGGGGGGGGTAGGTCAGGTGAAGGGAGCAAATAGGATAATTGTACTTTGTTTTACAGATCACTTACCCTTTAAATACAACAGATGGAAAGTAATCACCTGTAAATGTTTTATTTTACAGCTATGGAGACAACACTGTATAGGATGGACACAGGCGGTGTATACACGAGCAACTGTTTTCCTGCTAGAAACCTTTTCCGGACAAGTCATGGAGGTACGCTGTGATCTCCTCACTTTGTGAAAAGTGCTGACCGGACATATCAGTGTATAGATGGACAGACTGATGTGACTGGCTCAGTGTTCTCTGTACAGCACTGCAGTATATGTCAGGGCTATATAAATGTAGAATAATAATAATAGTGTGTGACTGTGGGGGGACATTAGAGTGTAAGCTTCTTTGGTGCAGATTGTCTGCAGTCTTATTTGTACTTCACTACAGTATATGTCAGAGCTAAATAACTGCAATATATAATTACAGTATATAATAATAAGGGACATTAGAGTGTAAGCTCTTCTGGTACAGAGACTGATGTGACTTGCTCAGTGTTCTCTGTACAGTATTGTGGTATATGTCAGAGCTATAGAAATGTATAATAGTGTGTGACTGTGGGGTAACATTAGAGTGTAAGCTCCTCAGGTGCAGAGTCTGATGTGATTTGTGTGTCCTTAGGGGCTGGACATTGGCTGGTTTCCCAGAAGACCCCGCAGGAGAATAACTTCCGGACAGTTGTCTGTTCTTCCTCCTCAAATCAGAAGAGAAGGTCGGAGATCCCAGACATTCCACACCGGAGCAGGAGCTGCCCCTCGGACAGGACGGGGCGAACACCCAAATATGTATTGGATGCAGCATTTCTGGTATGAGGTGACGACTGTGTGTGACGACTGTGTGTGACGACTGTGTGTGACGACTGTGTGTGACGACTGTGTGTGACGACTGTGTGTGACGACTGTGTGTGACGACTATGTGCTCCTTCACCACTGTGCTGAGAACAGATTCCAACTGGGATCAGAAGACCAAATATAACTAACTTGCTGGCTTTGTATGGTAGTTGATGTTTTGACTTGGCAATCTTTTCCAATGGCGCACCTTCCCCCTCAGATCAGCCCAATTCCTGCACCTTCCCCCTCAGATCAGCCCCAATTCCTGCACCTTCCCCCTCAGATCAGCCCCAATTCCTGCACCTTCCCCCTCAGATCAGCCCAATTCCTGCACCTTCCCCCTCAGATCAGCCCCAATTCCTGCACCTTCCCCCTCATCACCCCAATTCCTGCACCTTCACACCTCAGATCACCCCAATTCCTGCACCTTCACACCTCAGATCACCCCAATTCCTGCACCTTCACACCCCAGATCACCCCAATTCCTGCACCTTCACACCTCAGATCACCCCAATTCCTGCACCTTCACACCTCAGATCACCCCAATTCCTGCACCTTCACACCTCAGATCACCCCAATTCCTGCACCTTCACACCTCAGATCACCCCAATTCCTGCACCTTCACACCTCAGATCACCCCAATTCCTGCACCTTCACACCTCAGATCACCCCAATTCCTGCACCTTCACACCTCAGATCACCCCAATTCCTGCACCTTCACACCTCAGATCACCCCAATTCCTGCACCTTCACACCTCAGATCAGCCCCAATTCCTGCACCTTCACACCTCAGATCACCCCAATTCCTGCACCTTCACACCTCAGATCACCCCAATTCCTGCACCTTCACACCTCAGATCACCCCAATTCCTGCACCTTCACACCTCAGATCACCCCAATTCCTGCACCTTCACACCTCAGATCAGCCCCAATTCCTGCACCTTCACACTACAGATCACCCCAATTCCCGCACCTTCACACCACAGATCACCCCAATTCCTGCACCTTCGCACCTCAGATCACCCCAATTCCTGCACCTTCACACCGCAGATCACCCTGATTCCTGCACCTTCACACCTCAGATCACCCCAATTCCTGCACCTTCACACCTCAGATCACTCCAATTCCTGCACCTTCACACCTTAGATCACCCCAATTCCTGCACCTTCACACCTCAGATCACCCCAATTCCTGCACCTTCACACCTCAGATCACCCCAATTCCTGCACCTTCACACCTCAGATCACTCCAATTCCTGCACCTTCACACCTCAGATCACCCCAATTCCTGCACCTTCACACCTCAGATCACTCCAATTCCTGCACCTTCACACCTCAGATCACTCCAATTCCTGCACCTTCACACCTCAGATCACTCCAATTCCTGCACCTTCACACCTCAGATCAGCCCCAATTCCTGCACCTTCACACCTCAGATCAGCCCCAATTCCTGCACCTTCACACCTCAGATCAGCCCCAATCCCTGCACCTTCACACTACAGATCACTCCAATTCCTGCACCTTCACACCTCAGATCACCCCAATTCCTGCACCTTCACACCTCAGATCACCCCAATTCCTGCACCTTCCCCCTCAGATCAGCCCCAATTCCTGCACCTTCCCCCTCAGATCACCCCAATTCCTGAACCTTCACACCTCAGATCACCCCAATTCCTGCACCTTCACAATACAGATCAGTCCCAATTCCTGCACCTTCCCCCTCAGATCACCCCAATTCCTGCACCTTCACAATACAGATCAGTCCCAATTCCTGCACCTTCCCCCTCAGATCACCCCAATTCCTGCACCTTCACACCTCAGATCACCCCAATTCCTGCACCTTCACACCTCAGATCACCCCAATTCCTGCACCTTCACACCTCAGATCACCCCAATTCCTGCACCTTCACACCTCAGATCACCCCAATTCCTGCACCTTCACACCTCAGATCAGCCCCAATTCCTGCACCTTCACACCTCAGATCGCCCCAATTCCTGCACCTTCACACCTCAGATCAGCCCCAATTCCTGCACCTTCACACCTCAGATCACCCCAATTCCTGCACCTTTACACCTCAGATCACCCCAATTCCTGCACCTTCACACCTCAGATCACCCCAATTCCTGCACCTTCACACCTCAGATCACCCCAATTCCTGCACCTTCACACCTCAGATCACCCCAATTCCTGCACCTTCACACCTCAGATCAGGCCCAATTCCTGCACCTTCACACCTCAGATCACCCGAATTCCTGCACCTTCACACCTCAGATCAGCCCCAATTCCTGCACCTTCACCCCTCAGATCACCCCAATTCCTGCACCTTCACACCTCAGATCAGCCCCAATTCCTGCACCTTCACACCTCAGATCACCCCAATTCCTGCACCTTCACACCTCAGATCAGTCCCAATTCCTGCACCTTCACAATACAGATCAGTCCCAATTCCTGCACCTTCCCCCTCAGATCACCCCAATTCCTGCACCTTCACACCTCAGATCAGTCCCAATTCCTGCACCTTCCCCCTCAGATCACCCCAATTCCTGAACCTTCACACCTCATATCACCCCAATTCCTGCACCTTCACCCCTCAGATCACGCCAATTCCTGCACCTTCACACCTCATATCACCCCAATTCCTGCACCTTCACACCTCAGATCACCCCAATTCCTGCACCTTCACACCTCAGATCACCCCAATTCCTGCACCTTCACACCTCAGATCACCCCAATTCCTGCACCTTCACACCTCAGATCACCCCAATTCCTGCACCTTCACACCTCAGATCACCCCAATTCCTGCACCTTCACACCTCAGATCAGCCCCAATTCCTGCACCTTCACACCTCAGATCACTCCAATTCCTGCACCTTCACACCTCAGATCACCCCAATTCCTGCACCTTTACACCTCAGATCACCCCAATTCCTGCACCTTCACACCTCAGATCACCCCAATTCCTGCACCTTCACACCTCAGATCACCCCAATTCCTGCACCTTCACACCTCAGATCACCCCAATTCCTGCACCTTCACACCTCAGATCAGGCCCAATTCCTGCACCTTCACACCTCAGATCACCCGAATTCCTGCACCTTCACACCTCAGATCAGCCCCAATTCCTGCACCTTCACCCCTCAGATCACCCCAATTCCTGCACCTTCACACCTCAGATCAGCCCCAATTCCTGCACCTTCACACCTCAGATCACCCCAATTCCTGCACCTTCACACCTCAGATCAGTCCCAATTCCTGCACCTTCACAATACAGATCAGTCCCAATTCCTGCACCTTCCCCCTCAGATCACCCCAATTCCTGCACCTTCACACCTCAGATCAGTCCCAATTCCTGCACCTTCCCCCTCAGATCACCCCAATTCCTGAACCTTCACACCTCATATCACCCCAATTCCTGCACCTTCACCCCTCAGATCACGCCAATTCCTGCACCTTCACACCTCATATCACCCCAATTCCTGCACCTTCACACCTCAGATCACCCCAATTCCTGCACCTTCACACCTCAGATCACCCCAACTCCTGCACCTTCACAATACAGATCAGTCCCAATTCCTGCACCTTCACACCTCAGATCACCCCAATTCCTGCACCTTCCCCCTCAGATCACCCCAATTCCTGCACCTTCACACCTCAGATCACCCCAATTCCTGCACCTTCACACCTCAGATCACCCCAATTCCTGCACCTTCACAATACAGATCAGTCCCAATTCCTGCACCTTCCCCCTCAGATCACCCCAATTCCTGCACCTTCACACCTCAGATCACCCCAATTCCTGCACCTTCACACCTCAGATCACCCCAATTCCTGCACCTTCACACCTCAGATCACCCCAATTCCTGCACCTTCACACCTCAGATCACCCCAATTCCTGAACCTTCACACCTCAGATCACCCCAATTCCTGCACCTTCACACCTCAGATCACCCCAATTCCTGCACCTTCACACCTCAGATCACCCCAATTCCTGCACCTTCACACCTCAGATCACCCCAATTCCTGAACCTTCACACCTCAGATCACCCCAATTCCTGCACCTTCACACCTCAGATCACCCCAATTCCTGCACCTTCACACCTCAGATCACCCCAATTCCTGCACCTTCACACCTCAGATCACCCCAATTCCTGCACCTTCACACCTCAGATCACCCCAATTCCTGCACCTTCACACCTCAGATCACCCCAATTCCTGCACCTTCACACCTCAGATCAGCCCCAATTCCTGCACCTTCACACCTCAGATCACCCCAATTCCTGCACCTTCACAATACAGATCAGTCCCAATTCCTGCACCTTCACAATACAGATCAGTCCCAATTCCTGCACCTTCACACCTCAGATCAGCCCCAATTCCTGCACTTTCCCCCTCAGATCACCCCAATTCCTGCACCTTCACACCTCAGATCAGCCCCAATTCCTGCACCTTCCCCCTCAGATCACCCCAATTCCTGCACCTTCACACCTCAGATCAGCCCCAATTCCTGCACCTTCCCCCTCAGATCACCCCAATTCCTGCACCTTCACACCTCAGATCAGCCCCAATTCCTGCACCTTCACACCTCAGATCACCCCAATTCCTGCACCTTCACACCTCAGATCAGTCCCAATTCCTGCACCTTCACAATACAGATCAGTCCCAATTCCTGCACCTTCCCCCTCAGATCACCCCAATTCCTGCACCTTCACACCTCAGATCACCCGAATTCCTGCACCTTCACACTACAGATCACCCCAATTCCTGCACCTTCACACCTCAGATCACCCCAATTCCTGCACCTTCACACCTCAGATCAGTCCCAATTCCTGCACCTTCACAATACAGATCAGTCCCAATTCCTGCACCTTCCCCCTCAGATCACCCCAATTCCTGCACCTTCACACCTCAGATCAGTCCCAATTCCTGCACCTTCCCCCTCAGATCACCCCAATTCCTGAACCTTCACACCTCATATCACCCCAATTCCTGCACCTTCACACCTCAGATCACCCCAATTCCTGAACCTTCACACCTCAGATCACCCCAATTCCTGCACCTTCACACCTCAGATCACCCCAACTCCTGCACCTTCACAATACAGATCAGTCCCAATTCCTGCACCTTCACACCTCAGATCACCCCAATTCCTGCACCTTCCCCCTCAGATCACCCCAATTCCTGCACCTTCACACCTCAGATCACCCCAATTCCTGCACCTTCACACCTCAGATCACCCCAATTCCTGCACCTTCACAATACAGATCAGTCCCAATTCCTGCACCTTCCCCCTCAGATCACCCCAATTCCTGCACCTTCACACCTCAGATCACCCCAATTCCTGCACCTTCACACCTCAGATCACCCCAATTCCTGCACCTTCACACCTCAGATCAGCCCCAATTCCTGCACCTTCACACCTCAGATCAGCCCCAATTCCTGCACCTTCACACCTCAGATCACCCCAATTCCTGCACCTTCACACCTCAGATCACCCCAATTCCTGCACCTTCACACCTCAGATCACCCCAATTCCTGCACCTTCACAATACAGATCAGTCCCAATTCCTGCACCTTCCCCCTCAGATCACCCCAATTCCTGCACCTTCACACCTCAGATCACCCCAATTCCTGCACCTTCACACCTCAGATCAGGCCCAATTCCTGCACCTTCACACCTCAGATCACCCGAATTCCTGCACCTTCACACCTCAGATCAGCCCCAATTCCTGCACCTTCACCCCTCAGATCACCCCAATTCCTGCACCTTCACCCCTCAGATCACCCCAATTCCTGCACCTTCACACCTCAGATCAGCCCCAATTCCTGCACCTTCACACTAGAGCTGCACGATTCTGGCTAAAATGAGAATCACGATTTTTTTGCTTAGAGGATAGATCACGATTCTCTCACGATTCTCGCGGCGTAACATCATCTTTCACATTAAAACAAAAAAAATTGCGCTAACTTTACTGTTTCTTTTTTTTTATTTATTGAAGTGTATTTTTTCCCAAAAAATTGCATTTGAAAGACTGCTGGGCAAATACAGTGTGACATAAAATATTGCAGCAATTGCCATTTTATTCCATATTATAAAATATTATTATATATATATATATATATATATATATATATATATATATATATATATATATATATATATATATATATATATATATATATATATATATATATATTATATATATTATCTCTAATGTTTGGGGGTTCCAAGTAATTTTTTTTAGCAAAAAATATTGATTTTAACTTAAGAAAGAAGTGTCAGAAAAAGATTTAGACTTTAAGTGGTTAAACTTCCTGCATTTACACGTTGTTTAAAGCTTGGCAGATTGCCCAGGTTATTTGTTTACACAGAGAAGTTCTATCCCTTTGATCTAAGAAGGAAGTTAGATACAATGTTTCAAGTTCTAAACTTGGCAGAATGCCTGGATGTTTTCTTTTGACAGCTGAGTGAGCAGATAATCTCTCCACTTCTTTATATGAAAGAATCGTCAAACTCAGCAGGAGAGATCGTCAGGGGAGGTGAATCGAGATCACGATTTTTTAACGATTAATTGTGCAGCTCTACTTCACACCTCAGATCACCCCAATTCCTGCACCTTCACAATACAGATCAGTCCCAATTCCTGCACCTTCCCCCTCAGATCACCCCAATTCCTGCACCTTCACACCTCAGATCAGCCCCAATTCCTGCACCTTCCCCCTCAGATCACCCCAATTCCTGCACCTTCACACCTCAGATCAGCCCCAATTCCTGCACCTTCCCCCTCAGATCACCCCAATTCCTGCACCTTCACACCTCAGATCACCCCAATTCCTGCACCTTCACACCTCAGATCAGGCCCAATTCCTGCACCTTCACACCTCAGATCACCCGAATTCCTGCACCTTCACACCTCAGATCAGCCCCAATTCCTGCACCTTCACCCCTCAGATCACCCCAATTCCTGCACCTTCACACCTCAGATCAGCCCCAATTCCTGCACCTTCACACCTCAGATCACCCCAATTCCTGCACCTTCACACCTCAGATCAGTCCCAATTCCTGCACCTTCACAATACAGATCAGTCCCAATTCCTGCACCTTCCCCCTCAGATCACCCCAATTCCTGCACCTTCACACCTCAGATCAGTCCCAATTCCTGCACCTTCCCCCTCAGATCACCCCAATTCCTGAACCTTCACACCTCATATCACCCCAATTCCTGCACCTTCACCCCTCAGATCACGCCAATTCCTGCACCTTCACACCTCATATCACCCCAATTCCTGCACCTTCACACCTCAGATCACCCCAATTCCTGCACCTTCACACCTCAGATCACCCCAATTCCTGCACCTTCACACCTCAGATCACCCCAATTCCTGCACCTTCACACCTCAGACCACCCCAATTCCTGCACCTTCACACCTCAGGTCACCCCAATTCCTGCACCTTCACACCTCAGATCACCCCAATTCCTGCACCTTCACACCTCAGATCACCCCAATTCCTGAACCTTCACACCTCAGATCACCCCAATTCCTGCACCTTCACACCTCAGATCACCCCAATTCCTGCACCTTCCCCCTCAGATCACCCCAATTCCTGCACCTTCACACCTCAGATCACCCCAATTCCTGCACCTTCACACCTCAGATCACCCCAATTCCTGCACCTTCATACCTCAGATCACCCCAATTCCTGCACCTTCACACCTCAGATCAGGCCCAATTCCTGCACCTTCACACCTCAGATCACCCCAATTCCTGCACCTTCATACCTCAGATCACCCCAATTCCTGCACCTTCACACCTCAGATCACCCCAATTCCTGCACCTTCACACCTCAGATCACCCCAATTCCTGCACCTTCACACCTGAGATCACCCCAATTCCTGCACCTTCATACCTCAGATCACCCCAATTCCTGCACCTTCACACCTCAGATCACCCCAATTCCTGCACCTTCACACCTCAGATCACCCCAATTCCTGCACCTTCACACCTCAGATCACCCCAATTCCTGCACCTTCACACCTCAGATCACCCCAATTCCTGCACCTTCACACCTGAGATCACCCCAATTCCTGCACCTTCATACCTCAGATCACCCCAATTCCTGCACCTTCATACCTCAGATCACCCCAATTCCTGCACCTTCATACCTCAGATCACCCCAATTCCTGCACCTTCACACCTGAGATCAGGCCCAATTCCTGCACACATGTGAGATATCACCACAAACGTCAGAACAAGAGCAATAATTCTATCACTAGACCTCCTCTAACTGGTAACCTGTAAAGGCATTTAAAGCGTCGCCTATGGAGATTTTTAGGTACTGTAGTTTGGCGCCATTCCACGGGTGCATGCAATTTTAAAGCGCAACATGCTGGGTATCTATTCACTTGGCGTATCATCTTTTATATTTTACCAGAAAACTATGTATTATATTGTGTTTTTGCACATTAAAATTTATTAGTCTATTTTTTCCAAAAACATTTTCGGTGGAGAAATCGCTGTGCAAATATCGTGGGACATAAAAAAAAAATAAAAAATCGCAACACCCACCACTTTATTCTTTTGGGCCTCTGCTGCTTAAAAAAATATAATGGTTGGGGGTTTTAAAGCAGTTGTATACCCCACTTTGTTATTTTACCTGTAGGTAAGCCTATAATAAGCTATACCTGTAGGTAAAATAAATATCTCCTAAACGTGCACCATTTAGGAGATATTCACCCTGCATGCAGCCGCTGACGTCAGCAGCGCATGCGCTCTGAAGGTCCGGCATTCCATGCTGGAACCAGATCGGCTTCGGTTGAAGACATCGCAGGCTCCCTGCACAGGTAAAAGTCAGCCGCTGCAGTATTTGTAGCTGCTGACTTTAAAAAAAAAAAATCACCAGCTGAAAATCTCCCCCCCCCCAAAAAAAAAAAGAAGAAATGAATGCAGCCACGGCATCCAATGACTGGTAAGCAGCAATATACCGGATCCGATTTTTGTTTTTGGGTTTAGAAACACTTGAAGCCCCGTTCACATCTAGCGACTTGGAAGCATTTTATATACAGCAAGAATTCTTGCTGTATTTCCAAATCGCTCTGAAGTTGCGGCAAAAAGTGGCATTCATTTTTTTGCGGGGTGAAAGATTGCGCCTGGCTCTGGGCCAAAATTTGGTCCATGAGATTTTTTTGCCATGACAAACGCACATAGGGCCGTCCATTCAAGTGAAGCGCGTAGAAATCATGGCAGAAAGAAACGGAAATGTTAATGTGGATTCCCGCTAGGTGGGATGAGAACGACGGGGCCGGAGGTCCTCTGGGTGATGTAAATCCCAGGCTGATCCCGTGTTGTGTGTAGATTGGATGTTATGTGTCCTGATCCTCATTTTCTGCTTTCTTTGGACTCTCCCTCCAGATGAAAGTTCATCGGATAAAGGATCCCTCCGACCTGTGCTCTGTGGATGTCAGCGACAAACACCTGACTGCGGTACGTAGGAGACCTGCTGCTTTTTTGTACCCAACTAACTTTATATCTGTCAATACAGTATCTCACAAAAGTAAGTACACCCCTCACATTTTTGTAAATATTTTATTCTATCTTTTCATGTGACAACACTGAAGAAATGACACTTTGCTACAATGTAAAGTAGTGAGTGTACAGCTTGTATAACAGTGTAAATTAAAAATACAGCCTGCCTAAGAATGCTCACTTCTCTAGGCCGACATCCACCATCACAACATAACTCCTCCCAAAAGTCAGCAATGCACCTCCACGCCTGCTATGATGCGTGTTTATGATGCGCTGCATCATGCTTTGTGCAAAACTACAGTGCATTTGGGTGATATTCACAATAAATTACACCAAACACACCACACAGAGCAGGTGCATTGCCACGTATGACAAGACACATTACCAGAACACACAAGTGTGAATGAGCCCCAGGATTAATGTACAAGGTTGTAGAAAATGCTGCGTTCAGATCCTTACAGCATATAGTGTTTTTGTAGATCTAAACGCAGAAGCATTGTATATTATGAACCCGTGTATACAGCAGCATTGTATATTATGGGCCCCTGTATACAGCAGCATTGTATATTATCGACCTATGTATACAGCATCATTGTATATTATGGACCCATGTATACAGCAGCATTGTATATTATGGGCCCCTGTATACAGCAGCATTGTATATTATCGACCTATGTATACAGCATCATTGTATATTATCGACCTATGTATACAGCAGCATTGTATATTATGGACCCATGTATACAGCAGCATTGTATATTATGGTCCCCTGTATACAGCAGCATTGTATATTATGGACCCGTGTATACAGCAGCATTGTATATTATGGACCCCTGTATACAGCAGCATTGTATATTATGGGCCCCTGTATACAGAAGCATTGTATATTATGGGCCCCTGTATACAGCAGCATTGTATATTATGGGCCCCTGTATTCAGCAGCATTGTATATTATGGACCCCTGTATACAGCAGCATTGTATATTATGGGCCCCTGTATACAGAAGCATTGTATATTATGGACCCGTGTATACAGCAGCATTGTATATTATGGGCCCCTGTATACAGCAGCATTGTATATTATGGACCCCTGTATACAGCAGCATTGTATATTATGGACCTCTGTATACCACAGCATTGTATATTATCGACCCGTGTATACGGCATCATTGTATATTATGGGCCCCTGTATACAGCAGCATTGTATATTATGGGCCCCTGTATACAGCAGCATTGTATATTATGGGCCCCTGTATACAGCAGCATTGTATATTATGGGCCCCTGTATACAGCAGCATTGTATATTATGGACCCGTGTATACCACAGCATTGTATATTATGGACCCGTGTATACCACAGCATTGTATATTATCGACCCATGTATACAGCAGCATTGTATATTATAGACTCATGTATACAGCAGCATTGTATATTATGGACCCGTGTATACAGCAGCATTGTATATTATAGACTCATGTATACAGCAGCATTGTATATTATGGACCCGTGTATACCACAGCATTGTATATTATGGACCCGTGTATACAGCATCATTGTATATTATGGACCCATGTATACAGCATCATTGTATATTATGGACCCATGTATACAGCAGCATTGTATATTATAGACTCATGTATACAGCAGCATTGTATATTATGGACCCGTGTGTACAGTTTTATTGTGCTTAGTAATTTTCAGTGCATTCAGCTGCAAAAAAAAAAAAAAAAACAAATAGAAAATTCTGCATCTGGTCAGCATTTCTGCATAATGTACACATGCAATCTCTGTTTTATAGATATTGATTGCTTATTATTTTCCTTTGTGCTTTTCTTATGTATTATGTACTTGTTTGTATATTATAACAATGTGGTGCTCCTCCTTTGCAGGCCAGGCCAGAGGAGTTTGTGCTGTTTCATAGCGTCGCCTACATCAACGCAGCCGAGAACGCACTCGCTTTAGGTAAGAATTCCCATTTCTCACCTTCTGATAACTCAGCCACCAAACCTTTCCACACATGTCCAGGGACACTCTGCTGGGAATCTCACCCATTCACTGATTATCGCTGAGACTTTGTTCTACAAATGTACCACATACAGCTGGTTGGATCATTTTGCAGGATGGCCCCACTCACTTGAATGGTGGCAGTACTGGCCACCCAACACAATGGGGCAGTCAGGGGACGATAAAACCACAGCTCAACCACCTGTTTTTGCTGTCTTACTACTGTTCCCCATTGCATAGGTGTGAATAGGCCCAATATTGGTCCCTGTTGCATAGGTGTGAATGGGCCCCTGACTGATTGCCGTTGCATAGGTGTGAATGGGCCCGACTGGTTACATTGGTGTGAATGGGCCCCTGACTGGTTGCATAGGTGTGAATGAGCCCCTGACTCGTTGCATAGATGTGAATGGGCCCCTGACTCGTTGCATAGGTGTGAATGGGCCCCTGACTCGTTGCATAGGTGTGAATGGGCCCCTGACTCGTTGCATAGGTGTAAATGGGCCCCTGACTTATTGCATTGGTGTGAATGGGCCCCCGACTGGTTGCATAGGTGTAAATGGGCCCCTGACTCGTTGCATAGGTGTAAATGGGCCCCTGACTGGTTGCATAGGTATAAATGGGCCCCTGACTCGTTGCATAGGTGTGAATGGGCCCCTGACTGGTTGCTGTTGCATAGGTGTGAATGGGCCCCATATTGGTGCCCATTGCATAAGTGTGAGTGAGCAGAAATGCACATTTGTGCTGCCTTTTTGCCACCCCCCCCCCCCCACACACTTAGGCTGCAGTAGGTAGCGGGTGGGGGTGTTTACATGCCACGGTCACGATGCTTTGCTTCACACCTGTGGCAAAGTTTGCCCGACATGTAACGATTGGTGGGTTACAAGCCCACCGAACGCTACACATTCAAGCAAACAAACTCCCTGCAATTTTGTCACTTTTGTTGGCAAGGATTGGGTTAAAAGAAGTGGTGGAGGCATCACGTCGCTTCCTTACCGCCTGTCAGTAGCCTGCGAAGAGCAAGTCAAACACGGATCAGGCTTCAGAGGAAAAGAAGATTTAGACACACATCTAAATCTACCAATACAATTCATAGCTTGGCAATCTAAATCAGTCTCTCCACAGTCTGCAGGTGTTATCAGGGTTGCTCAGTGACACACAAGTCACTGCTGTCATGAGCCTGCATCGTATGCCAAAGGAGAGAAGCTTCTCCTTCGTAGTCGGCCAGAAATAACCTGATTCTGGACGACAAATCAACATGCCATCAGAGGGTGGAATATTCTCAATATCGGAGTTGGCATGTTCTCAGTCCCTTTTCAAACACAGACTGGGACCCTTCTGCCCCTGGGGCCCCAAACTAGCGGTATGGCCTGCTATGTCTGTTGCACCCTTGCTGAGACACATGCAACCCCAGTAGCTGGTTGTAAACCCTTCAATATATCCAGTGAAGTGACTGGCTTCAGGTGATACGCAGGGATTAAACAAAATGTTGTACCTGTTTATTTGCAGCCATCTCTCCTCTACAGCCTTCTAAAACACACATGTTAAAGGCCTTTTTCAGCTCCAGAAGACAGTGGGTGGGGATATGGCATCACACACTGCTGAGCATAGTGTCAGGACCTGGATCACCTGCTGGTGGCACTGTGGTTCCTTGGATGGTGGGTTGTAATTCCAGTGTCCACCAGCAGATGTCCCCCAGTAGCCAGCAGACCCCAATATTCAGTTTCCATCTGATGCTGGCTGCTGGGAGGGTATATAGGTCCTCCCGTACTAGTCAATAATCTTTAAAATTACTGCGCTGTCCTTAACCTCCCCCGGCCGAATGATTATGTCAGATTTTTGCGTCTCAAAGCGGTACAATTATTTTGCATAGAAATTTGGCGTTTTATATTGTAGGCCTGTAGATCTTAGCAATAACACACTAAAATCTGTCCACCAAGAGTCTAGTAGATATCCCGGGTATGATGAAGTTTGAAACACAAAATCATAAATTATAATATAATAAAAAATATAAATAATTATAAAAAATAATAATATAATAATAAAATAAATTTCCCCACGAGTCACTATCGCTCAATTCTGCAAGTGTTCTAATTTACTATCGCTGTTTCTAAAACCACTTTTGACGTAAAGGGACACTTTTTGGTTGCTTTGGACAATCTCCAGTTTCCAGGCAGAAAGAACAGTATATATAATATAAAACTGCATGCAGGGCATTGGACAAAGCACTGGGGACAAAAGGGAGGTGAAATGATGATTTCATACAGTACTGTAATCTGTAAGATTACAGTGTACTGTATGTATTATGAATTTTCACTTTTTTGAATTTGCCGCCAGGCTCCGCCCCCGTTCATCGCAACGCTCGCAGGGAACGGAGCCCGGCACACAGAGCATGGGAGCAGAGGACAGAGCCCGCAGACACAGCGGGGGGACATCACAGAATCCTAGGGAACAAGGTAAGTATACCGCACCAGGATCCTGAGATGTAATCCCGAGTGTCGGGAAAACCGCCAGGGAGGCTACTGGTATGTGACACAAAATATGTGATTGATAACAAATTAGTGAATATAAACAGCGGCGACTTCTCTGCAAGATACACACATCAATCAACAATTCCCAATATTAAGTTGCGCTATAAAGTGAGTCCGTGCTGAAAATGAAAAATAAAGTGCTTCCACCTTATTTGAATGAGACGATAGAATAAAACTAATCAAATTGTACAAAATTTAGAGTCTATTCAAATTGATAGTTGATCTCCACTGTGCAGATATCACACAATACACCTGATACACCAGTAGCCAGCAGACCCCAATAATCAGTTTCCATCTGATGCTGGCTGCTGGGAGGGTATTTAGGTCCTCCCGTACTAGTGCCTCTTGCTCCAGTGTTTTGTCTAGTGGCTGTCAATCACCTTCTATGTGCTAGGGGGGATTGGGTCCATCTCCCAGCATTGCTTGGTGTCCAGTTAGACTGTCAGAAGTGACTAATGCAGATAGAGGGAGGAGCGATCAGATAGGAACCACGCTAGGTGCTTTGGATTGAGGCTAGTACACACCATTAAGGGATATGCTTTGTTCGTTTCAGAGGTTTACAAACCCTTTAACCATCCTACTGGTGCCCACCATAAAATGAAAGATCAGCTTTGGTTGGAGTTGGCCTTTTAAATAAATTCTCGTGTAGAGGTATTTCTTTTTTTTTTTTTTCTTGCAACGATGGCTGCCTGCCCATTCGTTTTTCAACGTCTGCAGTGACTCGGGGTGACCGATGTTTATAATGCGGATGGGAAGCAAATGTTCCGTGCCTGACATGACCGGTCCAGGGAATTTATATTACAATGGCAGGCTGCCAGACAGCGCCGGAGAGTCCCTCGGTCACCTCACCCTTGACAATGACTCAGTAAAAATAATGCATCTGCACAGCAGTCTTTAGCCTATTCTTCCCCTACTTCTCCCGCGTATATAAATAAACATCATGGTATAATATGAATGGCTGCACTCCATCACTTAAGGTGTCAAAAGCCAAAATTTATTTTTTCACTAGAGACCCCTCTAAAAAAACGTCTGTGCTCTTTTGGCCTCATTCACATGGCGCATAATGCTGTACAGCGTAAATTGTGGGCGTATTTCCCTCAGGAGGGGAGCGTGGTCATATGATCTGTCAAAGTCACATGACCAGCTCTCTTCCTGTCATGTGCTCTGATAAGCGGAGAGAACTTCGGGGGACACCACAGGTTCCGCGCCATTTGACAGATAGCGATGTCCACTCTCCTTTATAAATGGGCCCACCAGTGCAATTTTTTTTTTTTTTTTTGTATTCAAGTGGACCTTCACTTCTCAAAAGGGACTTTAACCAGTTGACCTCCCCCTTCCTGACCAGGCCATTTTTCGTGATACGGCACTGCGTTATTTTAACTGACAATTGCGCGGTCGTGCAACATTGTACCCAAATAAATTTGTATGTCATTTTTATCCCACAAATAGAGCTTTCTTTTGGTGGTATTTGATCACCTCTGCGGTTTTTTGCGCTATAAACAAAAAAAAGAGCGACAATTTTTGAAAACAAAAATATTTTTTTACGTCCTGCTATAAAACATATCCAATAAAAAAAATAATATTTATTATCTATCTATCTATCTATCTATCTATCTATCTATCTATCTATCTATCTATAAGTAAATTTAAAAAAAATCTAATTTCTTCATTAAC
This sequence comes from Aquarana catesbeiana, assembly GCF_042186555.1. Classification (NCBI taxonomy): domain Eukaryota; kingdom Metazoa; phylum Chordata; class Amphibia; order Anura; family Ranidae; genus Aquarana; species Aquarana catesbeiana. The sequence goes on along the minus strand of NC_133325.1, from coordinate 33,457,146 downwards.
TTCGGCCAATATGTATTCCGCTACATATTTTTGGTAAAAAAAATCCCAATAAGCGTATATAGATTGGTTGCCACAAAAGTTATAGCGTCTACAAACTATGGGATATTTGTTTTTTTTACTAGTAATAGTGGCAATCAGCGACTTATAGCAGGACTACGATACTGCGATGGACAATTTGGACACTGACACATTGAGGACCAGTGACACTTATATAGTAACAGTTACATAGTCAGGTTGAAAAAAGACACAAGTCCATCTAATTCAACCATAAATATAAATAAAATATCATACGATCCCATATACACAATCCTACACCCACAGTTAATCCAGAGGAAGGCGAAAAACCATGTGAATAAAGCATGATCCAATTTGCTAAAGCAGGGGAAAAATTCCTTCCTGATCCCCCGAGAGGCAATCAGATTTTCCCTGGATCAACTTTACCTATAAATGTTAGTACCCAGTTAAATTATGTACATTTAGGAAAGAATCCAGACCTCTCTTAAAGCAATCTACTGAGCTGGCCAGAACCACCTCTGGAGGGAGCCTATTCCTCATTTTCACAGCTCTTATTGTGAAGAAACCTTTCCATATTTAGAGATTAAATCTCTTCCTCTAGATGCATTGAGTGCCCCCTTGTCCTGGGTGATGACTGTAAAGTAGATAACTGCTAAAAAAAACCAAACTTTTGCGCAAACCAATAAATATACGCTTATTGACATTTTTTTTACCAAAGACATGTGGCCGAATACATTTTGGCCTAAATGTATGACTAAAATTGTGTTTATTGGATTTTTTTTATAACAAAAAGTAGAAAATATCATTTTTTTTCAAAATTTTCGGTCTTTTTCCGTTTATAGCGCAAAAAATAAAAACCGCAGAGGTGATCAAATACTATCAAAAGAAAGCTCTATTTGTGGGAAGAAAAGGACGCAAATTTCGTTTGGGTACATCATTGCATGACCGCGCAATTAGCAGTTAAAGCGACGCAGTGCCAAATTGTAAAAAGTGCTCTGGTCTTTAGGCAGCCAAATGGTCCGGGGCTGAAGTGGTTAAAAAAATTTTTTTTTCTTATTTTACCTTTTATTTTTACACTGTTTTTTTAAAAAAAAAATAAATCTGAGTTTCCATTGATTCCTATGGGGAAACTCGCTTTGATATACGAGTGCTTTGGATTACAAGCATGCTTCTGGAACGAATTATGCTTGTAATCAAAGGTACTACTGTATACATACAGTGGTCAGCAAGTTGTGTAGGGACTGCCTCAGACCCCCCCCCGATAGAAAAAGGTTAAGGGAAATCTCCCCAATGGGACACAGATGGCAAAAATAAACTGACAGGGGTTATAACCCTCCTTTACTCAATCCATAATGAAAAAATGCGTTTTGCATATAGTTCTACTTTTAAGAGGAGGTCCAGCCTGGGTGAAATTTTTTTTTTTAAATCAGCAGCTACAAATACTGTATCTTCTGACTTTTAATATTAGGACACTTTCCTGTCCAGGGAGCCTGCGATGTCGGCACCCCAGCCGATCTTTGGATGGACTCCCGGGAGCTGTCGCCCCCACTTCCTGGTAAGGGAAGCAGGCAGTGAAGCCTTTCAGCTCCACTGCTGGCTCCCTACTGTGCATGCGCAAAGCGCGCTGCGCTTCCTAATTGGCTAGGTAGTGGAGGAGGGGGCCAAACTTCCAGGGGATCGGTCCATCTCCCTGAAGTGGGGAAGGGGACCTGTCAAAAATAGGTCCCAGTTCCCCCCTCCCCCCCCGAAAGGTGCTAAATATGACACCAGAGGGTGGGGGGAGCATATAAGCGGAGGCTCCACTTTTGGGTGGAACTCCGCTTTAAGTGGTAATATGGTGCTAGGCTCATGCTTGCTCCATGCTTCACTTTGGAGCATTCCTGTTGGTGACCATTGACTGATTTGCTGCATATAATGCTCTTTTGCTGAGAATCTTGAGGTCGCTATTTCTATGGTGGATCACTGTTGCCTGGATGTAAGGCTGACATAAAACATTGTCCCATTCATCTCATTGTAGGTGTATATATGGCTCTTTCTGTATTACACTTCAGATAATACACAAGGCCGTTGGGCTCTTTTCTTGTTCGTTATTCAGCAGGAAGACCTTATCCATTCACTTTAAGTGAGATGAACCCATCTGGATTCAAAGACTTTTATAAGAATGTTCTCATTCTGTCTGCTTGAACTTCTGGCATTGTTCGCAGATGCGCCTTTTTTTTCCTTTCTACTGGACTCCATACCTGAACACAGTCCAACAACTAAGACGCACAGATACTTGTTGGTTTGATTTAAAAGTTAATGGTAGTTTTAGTAGCGATATCCTTTATGTCCACCAGCTCCCCCCCACTTCCTCTCCAGATATACTTACCTCTCCTCACCACTCCAAGATCTTCAATGTGTGGCCTACTGGGCTCTGCACAGCCATCTTCTCCCAAAGTCTCCCGGTCATACGAAGTCTGATAGATGCCCCCTCAAAGAGGAACTTCAGTTTGATTTCTTTTTTTTTCTTTTGAAGTAAATACTGTAGCTGCTGACTTTTAAAAAATGAACTACTTACCAGTTCGGCGCTTTCTTCCCGCAGACGGTTTTTCTTACTGTTGCAGGTCACCGGCGCCACCATCTTGGATACGGGAGCCGGCTGTGGTCTCCTGAGGAACCACAACCGGCTCCTCATTGTGCATGCACAAGCTCGTGCAGCACTTTGTGAATGGTCCAGCAGCCTCCTGGGACATGTGGATTGTCCCAGGAGGCTGTGGGAGGGGGTGGAACAAGTTTACTCCAAAGCACCCTCCCCATGTTGAGGGCATGTGGCCTGGTACAGTTCAGGAGGGGGGGCACTCTCTCGTGGGGGGACGAGAGAGTGGCCCCCCCTCCTGGACCGTACCAGGCCACATGCCCTCAACATGGGGAGGGTGCTTTGAAGTAGCCTTGTCCCACCCCCTCCCACAGCCTCCTGGGACAATCCACATGTCCCAGGAGGCTGCAGGACAGAGGGGGGGGGGTCTTCCTGCGGCCTGCCAGGTTGCATGCTCTGATAAGGGTCTGGTATGGATTTTGGGGGGACCCCACACCATTTTTTAAAAAATTTTGGCGCAGGGTTCCCCTTAAAATCCATATTTCAGGTCTGGTATGGATTTGGGGGGACCCGTATGCCATTTTTTTTTTTTTTTTTTTTGGTTCGGGGTTACCCTTAATATTCATACCAGATCCAAAGGGCCTGGTAATGGACTGGGAGACCCCACGCCATTTTTTAAAACATTTTGGCATAGGGTTCCCCTTAATTTCCATACCAGACCTGAAGGGCGCAATTGTTTTTAAAAATTTTGGTTCGGGGTTCCCCCCTTCCCTTCCCATGGGGAACCCATGCTGTTTTTTTTCAATGAGTTTTATCCATATTGCCGAGACCTGCCAATTCATTACAGCCGCGATCAGTTTGCAGTGGTATTGTTCTAAACACGGGAAACACGCGCCACTTTACAGGCATACTATAGACACCCCCCAGGTACGATATTTAAAGGAATATTTCATTTTTATTGTTTTACTTTAAGCATCATTAAAATCACTACTCCTGAAAAAAAAACGGCAGTTTTTAAACTTTTTTTTTCATTGATCCATGTCCCCTGGGGAAGGACCCGGGTACCCAAACACTTTTTATGACAATAACTTGCATATAAGCCTTTAAAATGAGCACTTTTGGTTTTTCATGTTAGTGTCCCATAGACTTTAACGGGGTTCTGCGCCTTTTGAATTTGCCGCTAACACCGCAGAATGTTCGTTGTTCTCCGAACAATCAAAATTCGGCCCGAACTTATGCTCGGGCCGACCTGTTTGCTCTTTCCTACTGACCAGTATATGTATCCCTTCACCTTCTCCTCCCTCTGTGAATGACCTATGATGCTTCTGTATCTAGTGCATCATTACCATCTCTATTTTTAAACCCCCTCATTACCTGCAAAATATTCAATCACCTTGTGGTGTTTACGTTCCAAAAAATTGGTAATTTTGGGGATGTTTGCACTGTGTTGGCATTTTTATTTTAACATAAAGTTAAACAGTTGTTTTTTTTGGCCTTTTTTTCCTCCTATATAGTAAAGAAAAACAACAATAATAATAGTGTTGATTAAATACCACTAACATTAGGTACAGTGTTGCATAACAGTGTAATTGTCAGTCAAACTATCACAGGACCAGAAACTGAGCAATGGCCTGGACAGTAAGGGGTATTGCTGGCAGGTACTCAACTGGTTGAGCTGGAGGGCTTTACTCCCCGCCACTCCATCATCTGGACATGACTTAAGATCCAAAATATTCCGACTGAATTTTTCTTCGTAAACATTTGCAAAGAGGTGTAAAAATCCCAACTGTAGCTTTGTTTAATGGTTCTATGAAGTCATGTGCATAAAATGCTGGAGACTCGGCTCACACAGAGCACAGCGATCCTGAAATAAGGGGTCCAACTCCTCCCCTGAACAGTCATAACTGATGTGCTCAACAATGTTCACTCTTCCTGAGCAGAGTTGTTGATTGGAGCACTGTTCAAGGGGGTGTGTTAGATTGCTGAGATCTGCAGGGGAAGGGCTGCTAAGCAACTGTTTGGAGCACAATTACTGAAGAAGAAAAAAATACATTTATTTATTCATTTTCATTTATCCTCACTTTGTATAGCCTATGAAAAACTAAAGGTACTGTTAGGAAGTACACCGATCAACCATAAGTTTGACCCCTGACAAGTAAAGTGAATAACATTAGTTATCTCGTTACAATGGCATCTAAAAGTCAGTGGGATAAATCGGGCAGCATGTGACCATGTTGTCCCTAAAGTTAATGTGATAAATATAGACAAAATTGAAAAGTACATCACATACCAAAACAACTCAAGTCACTCGTTTAACATAAAATGGTTATCTTGGACCCAGGAGTATAACTTGACCCATTTCTGAAATAGACTTTAAACAATTACCTCTAACTTACTCGGACTACTCAAACTCTTCGACCCCCCCCTAAACGTCTGAAAGCCAGGGGAGGGCCGAGAGCAACAGACCCGTCAACAATTTAACAACTTCAGTTTGTATAAAAGATACCTCCATACCCAATATGCTTGGATAACTACTTGGAATGGAAATGTTTGCCTCACGAAACGGTTGGCTATGACTATAGGACAAAGTTGTATGTTAACCAGTTTTTTGGAACATGCTTTGATGGTAACAGTTTTATATTCCAATACTCAGTTCGATATATAGATAAAGATAGCAAATGCAAGGAAACATCTAATTACCTTACTTTATATTGTGTATATGCAAATATTTGTACTATGCGCAAAATATCAATAAAAACTATTTGAAATAAAAAAAAAATATAGACAAAATTGGCATCGCAGTGCAGTCAATAGGGCTGTGCAGCCACAGACCAGTCAGGGTGCCAATGCTGACTCGTGTTCACAGACAAAAAAGCCTACAATGAGCACATGAGCATCAAAATTGATCAAAACTGGACCTCAGAGCAATGGAAGAAGGTGGCCTGGTCTGAAGACTCAAGTTCTCTTTTAAATCATGTGGATGGCCGGGTGTGTGTTCCTCACTTACCTGGATAAGAGATGGCACCAGGATGGAGTATGGGTAGAAGGCAAGCTGGCAGAGGCAGTGTGATGCTTTGGGCAATGTTCTGTTGGGAAAGCTTGAGTCTTGCTATTCATGTAAATGTTACTTGATATGTACCACCTACCTAAACATTGTTGCTGACCAAGTACACCCCTTCATGGAAACAGTATTCCCTGATGGCAGTGACCTCTTTCAGCAGGCTAATGCTCCCTGCCACACTGCAAAAATGGCTCAAGAATGGTTTGAGGAACACAACGAGTGGGAGGTGTTGACTTGACCTTCAAATTCTCCAGATCTCAATCCAATCGAGCATCTATGGGATGTGCTGGAAAAGTCTGGTCCATGAAGTCCATGAAGGCTCCACCTCGCAACTTTACATCTGCTATTGATCTGTTCCAAAGTATAGTGTTATACCGTGCTAAAAGTGAAAAAACGTAACTATAAAACAGCAGCAATTAATCCCAGTGACATAATCAAGGTAAAACAGTGTATACAAGGAAAAATAATTGCGCTACTAATACACAATAAAGTGCAGTGCATAAATGACATTAAAAACTATAAACAATAAATGTGCAAAATTTCCTTATGATGAATAAATTCATATATCAAGTCTTTGTGAGTAAGAACACTCAAAGGAATCCACTACCAAGTAATCGTGCAGAGCTTCCAACAGAACAGCACTTTACACCCATTGAGCAGGGACGCTTACCAGATGTAGTGGACCACCTATTGCTAGGATGGTCAAACAGGCAGGCAGAATATCCCTCAGCGGGGTGTGTAACAGAAATTCCTCTGAGATATCTCCAGTATGGAACCAGACCCTCTCCATGAGCACACTCAGACTACAGCAGGAACAATGCAGCCAAATAAAGATCATAAAGAGAGAAGGGAATTCCAAGAGTGTGATATTGTTTGAAACAGCTTATTGAAGAGTAACAAAAGGCTACTTACAGAGTCAAAAATGTCAATGTCGCATATAAAAACAGATTTGCTGGCAAATTTTCAAACACGAACACCCGAGTCACATGGGTCAGGATGGCGTCAGCTCGTAGCTCCGCCCAACATGTTTCACCACACGCGCCCCAGGAAGACGTCACGTGTGACAAAACATGTCGGGCGGAGCTACGCCCTGACACCATGCGACCCGGAAGTGCAGGTGTTCATATTTGACGGGGCATTAGAGTTCCCATCTCACCTTATGATCTTTATTTGGCTGCATTGTTCCTTCTGTGGTCTGTCTGAGAGTGCTGACAGAGAGGGTCTGGTTCCATACTGGAGACATCTCAGAGGAATTTCCGTTACACACCTCGCAGAGGGATATTCTGCCTGCTGGTTTGACCATCCTAGCAATAGGTGGTCCACTACATCTGGTAAACGTCCTTGCTCAATGGGTGTCAAGTGCTGTTCTGTTGGAAGCTCTGCACGATCACTTGGTAATGGATTCCTTTAATTGAGTGTTCCTACTCACAAAGACTATGTGGGTGGTCATAAAGTTATGGCTGATCGGTGTAAGCCCTTCAATATATAACTCAGTCTCTTCCAGCCTTGCAAAATCTGTGAGCTACCTTGCTGGCGCCAGCATCTTCTCTGTAGCTTCTACTAGGTTCAGGGTGTTCGGCCATCTTGATCGGCAGGGCCAGGATGACGTAGCTCCTGCGCATGTGCATGGTTGTTTATTTTATACCGGCACCAAGGTGTGCCAAGAATGTGCATTGAGCTGAGCATATATACGTAGTATGTCTGTTTTGTGATAAAAATCCTTCCTGCCAAGAGCCAAGTTCAGCTTAAAAGCCTCATCCAGATGGACATACTAATCTGTACACCCATGCAAATGATCGTCTTCACTCACGCAGGATGCAGAGTTGTTCCATGCAGCCACATACAAGCAGCCTGCTCAGATCAATGACAGGCAGGCAGCTGCATGAACCAGCACGGATTTCCAAGTACATCCTGGAGTGTACATCCATGTAGGATCGATGCATGGATTAGAACACAGGAACTCCTGTGAGGGAGAAAACGGCCCTTCGCACGCGTGTATGGATCAGTAAGGCCATGTGAATGAGGCCCAACTGGTAGGTCATTTAAATCAGAAAGGTAAACAGAAGCCCAAGAGGAGATCACTACGTACCATATGCAGTGGGTCATCTTGAGTGCCCGTGTGCAATACAGTATCAAATAACTGCACCTTGTAATTGTTTACATTCCTCTGTTATTTGACACGGTTATACACACTCAGGAGTTAGGACACAGCATATCAGGCCTGCATGTCCAACCAGCAAAGGCAACACAAGGTGGGCCTACATCATTTATCCTTTGTCACTGCAAGTCTTCCTATCTGTACTGCTTCTTTTTCAGAGAATTTTCGGACATTTCTACAACTCAGAGAGCTTGAGCTGCCTTTAAACAAGATCTGGTGTATAAAAATCGAACTGGGGGATTTCCCACATCTTGAGGTGAGGAACCTTTTCTGAATGCTATTCTATCCCTGTACTGGGCCCTAATCTTGAGGAAGCAAAACTCATGATGTGCAGTGATCAGGTACGGTTAGAATATTTATGGACCTGTGTTGGGCCAGATATACTATTGGGTACTGTGGGCCTGTTTCCATAGGGCAGCAGGGACAAAGAGGTGGCTTTCCTCATATTATTACTAGTCACATATTATTTTTTTTAACCATCATTAGCAAACATGCAGTCATCATAAATTTACACATTGTCACAAATGTTCTAAACCCTTGATCTCCAAACTGTGGCCCGGGGGCTGGATGTGGCTCTTTGCTTGCCTTTATCTGGCCCTAGGGGCACTATTCCACCAACTTACACTAATGATGGAGCACCATTCTCCCTACTGACACCATCAATGGGGCACTATTCTTCTCATTGGTATCAACAATGGGGCACTATTCCTCCCATTCAAATCAATGTTGGGGCACTGATGCTGGGACATTTACTACTACCACTGGCCACAGTCCGGCCCCCCTAAAGCCTGAAGGTGAGCAAACTGGCCCTTTGCTTAGAAAGTTGGGAGACCCCTGTTCTAAACCATATTACGACTAGTAAATGTTTTGTGCAGAAAAAGTTGTCCTCGCCGAGGGGTTTGCCTTTGGGTGCCAAAAGTTGTGTGCCTAAAGACCCCAGTGATAGAATCTAACCCCAAATGTGGTATTATTATCATGTGTGCCCATTCAATGATGAAATACCAAATTGTTGTGAATGTACATGTTGTACAGTACAGAGTTTAGCAGTCTGGGGAATTTAATGTGTTACACATTGTATTTGTGGTACATGGTGTGCTGTTACAGTAGCAGTCAATTATATTGGTGGTCTTTGGGGAACTGCACAGTACAGGGGTAGTCTGTAAAGAATTGCATCATTGGTGGTCAGTGGAGAACACTATGGTACATTAGCTGTTAATGGAGAAGTAAATGGTATAGTGGCGATCAGTGGAGAAGTGCCCCCATACGGTGGCATTGTTTAATGGAGACATGCAGGGTACAGTGGCTATCAGCGCAGTGGTGGCCATTGGAGACGTGCATCAGTACAGTGGCAGTCAGAGGAGATGAGTATCAGTACAGTGGTGGTCCATGGAGAAGTGCAGTGGCAGTCAGTGGTGAACAACGATGGTTCAGAGGTAGTCAGTGGAGAACAGCATTGGTTCAGTGGCAGTCATGGAGAACCACGTTGGTTTAGTGGCAGTCAGTGATCAACCGTGTTGGTTCGATTCTGGTCAGTGAAGAACCTTGTTGGTTCAATGGCTGTTAGTGAAGACCCGTGTTGGGTCAATGGTAGTCAGTGGAGAACTGTGTTGGTTCAGTGGCGGTTAGTGAAGAATATTGTTGTTTCAGGGGCTGTCAGTGGAGAACAGCGTTGGTTCAGTGGGTGTCACTGGAGAACTATGTTGGCTAGGTGGTTGTCACTGGAGAACTATGTTGGTTCAGTGATTGTCACTGGAGAACTATGTTGGTCCAGTGGCTGTCGGTAAAGAATCATGCTGAGTTAATGGTGGTCAGTGGAGAACTATGTTGTTTCAGTGGTTGTCACTGGAGAACTATGTTGGTTCAGTGGTTGTCACTGGAGAACTATGCAGGTTCAGTGGTTGTCAGTAAAGAACCATGCTGAGTCAATGGCTGTCACTGGAGAACAGCGTTGGTTCAGTGGATGTCACTGGAGAACTATGTTGGCTAGGTGGTTGTTGCTGGAGAACTATGTTGGTTCAGTTGTTGTCAGTAAAGAACCATGCTGAGTGAATGGTGGTCAGTGGAGAACTGTGTTGGTTCAGTGGCTGTCAATGGAGAACAGTGTTGGTTTAGTGGCTGTCAGTGGAGAATAGCATTGATTCAGTGTCTGTCAGTGGAGAACTGTGTTGGTCAATGGTGGCCAGTAGAGAACTGTGTTGGTTCAGTGGAGGTCAGGGAAGAACTGTGTTGGTTCAGTGGCTTTCTAGTGAATAACTGTGTTGGTTCAGTGGCTTGCTAGTGAATAACCATGTTGGTTCAGTGGATGTTAGTAAAGAACTGTGTTGATTCAGTAGTGGTCAGTGGAGAACAGTGTAAAGAACAGTTATTGTTTACAAGTTTAAATCAGTATTTGTTGCTAGAAAGTTACTTATAACTTCCAAACATATATTTTTTAACAGAGACCTTAGGGAATAAAATGGTGATTATTGCAAATTTTTATGTCACATGGTATTTGCGCAGTGCTTTTTGAAGCGCAGTTTTTTGGAAAAAAATACACTTTAACGAATTAAAAAAAACCCCACAATGAATGCCCCAATTTTTTTGTAAATTATAAAAGATGATGTTACGTACTAGATACCTAGTACTAGACTAGATACCTAGTACTTGTCATGCTTTAAAATTGCGCACACTTGTGGAATGGCGACAAACTACGATACTTAAAAATCTCCATAGGCGACGCTTTAAGATTTTTCACAGGTTACCTGATTAAAGTTACAGAGGAGATCTAGTGCTAGAATTATTGCTCTCGCTCGAACATTCGCAGTGATACCTGTAGTGTGAACACCGTTTACATATGTGTGTGCGACTTATGTGTGCGTTTGCGCGCAAGCACAGAGAGATGGGGGTGCTTTAAAAAAAGTTTTCTCTTATTTTATTTTTTTATTTTTAAATTGTCCCTTTATTTTTTATTATGTTTTTTTTCTAATCACTTTTATTCCTATTACAAGGAATGTAAACATCCCTTGTAGTAGAAATAAGGTTGATAGATCCTTCTTATGGAGAGATCTGGAGTCAAAAAGACCCCAAATGTCCCCTTTACCTTTAAAAGCAAAAAGGTAAAAAAAAAAAAAATACTTTTTGCTTTAAAAAAAGAAAATGTGTTTATACCCGCCCTAGACTGGAAGTGACGTCATGGTGTTGCTCCGGTCTTCCAAGGCCATAGAGGTGGTTAGAGACAATCTGGTCTCTGTTCGCCTCTGTGACCAGCCAGCCACACTGTTGCATCATTTCTCGGGTGAGCCAGTAAAAACGGTAAGCCCGAGAAACACTGGCGAGTAAGGGGGGTAGTCCCCTCCCACTGCTTCTCAGGCTGGGTTCACACCTATGCGAATTGGATGCAGGTTTCCCTGCATCCAATTCGCATGACAGGAGATTGTGACCGGCTCTCTATGGAGCCGGTTCGCACATCTCTGTTGTTGCTGCAGAGCAGCTTGCACAGGAGTGCTGTGCATCTTTGGCTCCGTTTCAAGGCCAAATTCAGCCAAAAGTTCGGCCCTGATTCGTCCCTGAAACGGAGAACAGGGACGCACCAGACCCCTGCTGCAAGCCACATCTTTTAGAGGTGTGAACCCTGCCTGAAAGCAATCAAGCAGCTAATGAGCCGCTCTGAACGCTTTCATGAGAAATCAGCCGCCGGCTGAAAAATAACCACTGGGGTTATGGCTGATAAACCACTTGCAAACCGCAATGTATATATACGTATTGCGGTCGGAAAATGGTTACTGTATGGTAAAATACCTGTAAAGATAAAATTTAGGCATTAAAGGGGCAAAGGGGCACTTAGGCAATGAAGTCAGTAAGTGTGTATATGTATGTCTGTCTGTCTGTCTATCTATCTATCTATCTATCTAATCTCTATCTATATCTCTACCATAGGGTATAGTAAGCACGCATGTCCAAACAGTAGCAACATGCACTGAACAACCCCCTCTCCCGCACCACGCTCCATATACAGTGCATGGTAAGTCCCTCTTCCCGGGGTCCAATATAAGAGCATACAAACACCATTGCAGGCATTCACATTCTCTCCGATATTGCTTTATTGGAGATCCTTCCACACAGTACAACAACCAACATGTTTCTGCCTATATGGCCTTAGTGTATCTATGAATAAGGCCATATAGGCAGAAACCTGTCGGCTGTTGTACTGTGTGGAAGGATCTCCAATAAAGCAATATGGGAAAGAATGTGAGTGCTGGCAATGGTGTTCCTATGTTCTAGTAAGCACTCATAGGTCTTTCAATAGAGTCTAGAAGTAAGCAGAAGGTTGGTTTATTACTCCAACATTGCAGTAGACCAATGCATGCTATGTCTTGTATCACAGGTACTGGATCTATCATACAACAGCCTGTCCCCAGGTGACATTACACAGCTAGGGGTACTCCCACGACTCAGAGTACTCTACCTAACAGGAAATGAGCTGACTCAGCTGCCCCCAGATCTGACTGCTCCACCACGGTGAGTACCACTCATAGTTGCACATTAAAAAATGGTTCCTCATACTTATGGTGTATATGGGCAATCTCAACGGCCTCTGACAGATTTGGTGGGGCTCTGCTTACTAACAAGCGAGGTACCAGGAAAATCTTTGATTCACAATGGAAAATGTGAACTGACCAATTGAAAAAGAGTTAATGTGATGGAATGTCTTTGCACATTTCTGCTATCTATGTATCTATCAGCCATTGGACCTAAACGTTTGTGTTTACTTTGTACATGTTGTACTTTTTTTTGTACTGTTTGTACCGTCTTTGTAATCTTTTTTCACTTTAAAATTAATTTTAAAAAAATGGAAAAAAAAAATGGTTCCTGTTTTTGATTTTCTGCATGTGGCCTACTAACATTTGGATTTAAAGGGAAACATTTTTCTTGTAAGGTAAAAACGACGTATGAGTGTGAAAGGGCCTTTATGCTTTGATTTTAGTTCCTTTTTAGTTAAAATATCTGCGATTGTAACGTATAAATACAATGGGCAAGTGTCAGAAACCATGAAATCAGACCGAGACAGAAGTACAGTTAAATTATTTGTTTAATAATAAAAGTAACAAGAACAAACGTAGTCAAAACATAGCCAGAGTTCAGTAACCGGAACGGATAGTCAGCCAAGCCAGAAGTCAGGGATCAATGTAGTGGAACAGGAAGCAGGATCTGGAGCCAGAAGGGATGTCAGCAAAGCAAGTCTTGATCAGGCGATAGGCTCTGTGATGTTGACCAAGGCAAAGGCAAAGATCCTTTGGGCTGGACGGCTTTAGTAGGCAAGACTGACGAGCAGGATATCATCAACAGCTGAGTAACTGTGGAGGCAATGAATAGAAAAATAGCTGTGCTGAAGGTTATACAGGTTATAGTGATAAACCAATGTGAACCAAATAAGTGAAATTCTAAAATTGAAATAATAATGGTATGATGACCCAAAACAAAAGAATATTGTAAATAACAATAAATAAAAATAAAGGAAATACAATTACAAAACACAATATATAAATGTTGTGACAATACAATATAATCTTCCACCACCATTGAGTGCTGATCACCGTAAGGAATATGCGCTTACCAAAGGCAAGCAAAAGAACAGCTTGCGGCTATAACCCAGCCAAGGCCTTTAATGTGGGGATCATGGATAGATCACTCAAAACATCAACCAGGACTCTGTGTAGTCGCCACCCGCTAGGATGTATGGAAGTGGGTAACAAGTATTGGCCGGAAAAACAAAAACAAAGCTCCCATAGTGTATTACCGTAGTAGAATACAGACAAAAGTAGATAAAAAGCATGTAAAGCCGGCCAGCTTGCGAGCGCCCTTCCATTCGGAAGGTCTACCGCGATGACGTCAGCGCGTTCTGTCCGCCCGACGTATGTTTCGTCATAAATTGACGTCGTCTGGGGCACCTGTATAACCTTCAGCGCAGCTATTTTTCTTTTCATTTTCTATAGGTGTATGTATTCCACTTATTAGTTGCTGCTATGTTTGTTTTTTAGGCTTAGCGCGGTATTAACCCTTTTCTTACAACTGTGGAGAGAGATGGGAGCTGGCAATTAGCCGACAGGTGAGCGGCCAGCTCAGAGAAGGAAGGGCTGAGCCCAGCCCTGACAGCAAGAAAGGACTGGGAGAATGATGACATAAACATGAAACCGTCCCTTATATTAGCAGTTATGGTTTTTATTGGGGTGTCATGAAATGAACAGCTAAAATGATCTAAAATTCCCTCCCTATGCAGGAATGATGACAATATGACAATGTTTCCATGTCTGGAAATTCTGATGTTGGATAACAATAGACTATCACACCCATCCGTATTCGTGAGCCTGGCTGGACTTATAAGGTAAACTCTATGCAGTGATAAGACTGAAAGCAATCCCTAATTCAGGTCTTCAGGGTCCCATATTAGAGCTATCATGGGGGGAGAGATTTACGTACACACAGTTCATTGTTGATACATTTGCAACTGTCAGGCTATAACATACAAAGCCTGCACTGCTGGAATTGTAAGACCATGTAAACACGTTTCCTGGATGCAGACCAGTGTGAAGGGCTTGAGGGTCCAGCTCACTGACTTAAGCCTCGTACACACGATTGGATTTTCAGTAGGGAATTGTGTGATGACAGACTGTTTGCCTGGTACGCTCCATCAGACCACTGTTGGCCAACTTTCCGCCAACAAATGTTGGATGGCAGGCTAGTAAATTTTTGGTGGACAACGATCTGTTGTCAGATTTTCATATCGTGTGTACACAAGTCCGTCACACAAAAGTCCAAAGTACAAACACGCATTGCTCGGAATCAATGCTCACCAAACACGACATTAGCAGAAGGTGCCCAAAGGGTGGCGCTCAAGAGCTGAAATTCCACATAGTACGTCACTACGTTCGTGTTTGTTGGCTGACAATTGTGTACCGTTTGTATGCAAGACAAGTTCCTGGCACACGCCCTTCGGACAAAAGTCTGACGCTTTGTCTGCCGAATATCCGATTGTGAGTATACGAGGCTTTAGCCGCATGTCAGACATACGCATGGTTTGGGGAATCGTCCGGGAGAGCAATCTGAATGAATGAGTCTATGTTCATTTTATTACAACACTTATAGCTATACAAAGGTGACGATTTATTGCACCACATCCCTAATAATAATAATAATAATCCCTAAAAATCACATAGGTAAAACACAAACCAGCCATAACAAAGCTGTTTTTTGGTGCTACAACAACATCCACCTAATAAAAAAACAACTAAAGCTGGCCATAGATGGGTAGAATTTCAACCAAAAATTCATAGGAAAAGAAGGTTCAGAGAAAGTTTGTGTTCCTAATCATTAGTGGGTCAAATCAATGTTCATTTTTTACTTCAGTGACGGGAATATTCGAAGGAACTTGATGGAAACTTTTTGTAGAACCAAGGAATTTCCAATAGTGTACGTGGTTTTCGTTCTGTAAAGTCTATTTATTCCAAATCCAAAAGTTCCGAACAACAAACCAATGCTCTGAGAATTTCCGTTTGAATTTTCCTAAGACTTTTCTTTTAAGAATTTACGTTTGACGTTCTATCCATCTATGGCTAGCTTTAGGCTTGGTTCCCATCTATGAAGTTTGTAATAGATGCGTTCTTCAGTGCATTTAGCATTTTGCAGTTTTGTACATGTGTTTTTCTCGCATTTTTTTATGCGCTTTGCATTTTTTTATGCTTGTTGTTTTTTTGGCCAATTTGTTGTTGCGCAGCAACATTGCGGCAAAAAATTGAACTACATGCTTTTCTGCAGCTTCTCCATCGAAGTAAATTGAACCAAAAACACACAATTTTGCGTTTAAAAAAGTCCCACCAGCTGAAAAAAAAAGCATAGATGTGAACGTGTCCCATGGGAAACCATGTTAAATGGACTGTAGTGCGTTTCTGCAAAAAGTGCTAAAAAAAAAAGCATAGCTGTGAACCAGGCCTGGGTTTCCCTTCACAATTGTCTTAATGAACCACACACCTAACCACTTGCCGACCTGCTCACGCAGATATACTACGGCTCTTCTGCGCAAATCGCTGTACCTGTACGGCGGCTTGCGCAGTTGCCGCGCTCCCGCTGCACGCTGCGGGAGCATGCCCATGGGTCGGGCAGACTCGATGTCTGCCGGTGACCCGCGATCGCCTATTACAGAGGCAGAACGGGGGACTGCCTTTGTAAACAAGGCAATTTCCCATTCTGACAGGGGACATGTCGGAAATTTACTGTTCCCAGTGATCGGGAACAGTGATCTCTGTCATGTCCCTGGCAGCCCATCCCCCCTACAGTTAGAACACACTGAGGGAACACAGTTAACCCCTTGAGCGCCCCCTAGGGTTAACCCCTTCACTGCCAGTGTAATTTTTCCATTGATCAGTCCATTTTTATAACACTGATCAATGTAATAATGATCAATGTAATAATGTCACTGGTCCCCAAAAAGTGTCATTTGGGATCAGATTTGTCCGCCTCAATGTCACAGTCCTGCTAAAAATCACAGATCGCTGCCAATACTAGTAAAAAAAATAAAAGTGCCTAAATCTATCCCAAAGTTTGTAGATGCGATAACTTTTGCGCAAACCAATCAATATATCGTATATACTTGAGTATAAGCCGTCCCGAGTATAAGCCGAGGCACCTAATTTACCACAAAAAACTGGGAAAACTTATTGACCCGAGTATAAGCCGAGGGTGAGAAATGCAGCAGCTACTGTAAGTGGAAAAGAGGGTCAACAATGCCCATCTGCAGCTGTATACCTCACTGTGTCCATTGCATGCCTCCCTGTGTCCATTGCATGCCTCCCTGTGTCCATTGCATGCCTCCCTGTGTCCATTGCATGCCTCCCTGTGTCCATTGCATACGTCCCTGTACAGATCTGCCTACCTCACTGTGTCCATTGCATGCCTCCCTGTGTCCATTGCATGCCTCCCTGTGTCCATTGCATGCCTCCCTGTGTCCATTGCATGCCTCCCTGTGTCCATTGCATACGTCCCTGTACAGATCTGCCTACCTCACTGTGTCCATTGCATGCCTCCCTGTGTCCATTGCATGCCTCCCTGTGCAGATCTGCCTACCTCACTTTGTCCATTGCATGCCTCCCTGTGCAGATCTGCCTACCTCACTGTGTCCATTGCATGCCTCCCTGTGTCCATTGCATGCCTCCCTGTGCAGATCTGCCTACCTCACTTTGTCCATTGCATGCCTCCCTGAGTCCATTGCATGCCTCCCTGTGTCCATTGCATGCCTCCCTGTGGCCATTGCATACCTCCCTGTGCAGATCTGCCTACCTCACTGTGTCCATTGCATACCTCCCTGTGGCCATTGCATACCTCCCTGTGCAGATCTGCCTACCTCACTTTGTCCATTGCATGCCTCCCTGTGCAGATCTGCCTACCTCACTGTGTCCATTGCATGCCTCCCTGTGTCCATTGTATGCCTCCCTGTGTCCATTGCATGCCTCCCTGTGTCCATTGCATGCCTCCCTGTGTCCATTGCATGCCTCCCTGTGTCCATTGCATACCTCCCTGTGTCCATTGCATACCTCCCTGTGTCCATTGCATGCCTCCCTGTGTCCATTGCATGTCTCCCTGTGTCCATTGCATGCCTCCCTGTGTCCATTGCATACCTCCCTGTGTCCATTGCATGTCTCCCTGTGTCCATTGCATGCCTCCCTATGCAGATCTGCCTACCTCACTGTGTCCATTGCATGCCTCCCTATGCAGATCTGCCTACCTCACTGTGTCCATTGCATGCCTCCCTATGCAGATCTGCCTACCTCACTGTGTCCATTGCAGCCTTCCTGTGCAGATCTGCAACCTCTCTGTGTCCATCCATTGCAGCCTTGCTGTGCCGATCTGCATACCTGATCAGCGTGTCATGCAGTCAGACGGCGGCCATTCCAGTGTACAAAAGCCGCGCCTCCTCCTCGTACTCGTCTGTGATAGGCAGAACACTCAGTTTCCCAGCAGTCAGTGTTCAGCCTATCATGGACATCCTCTCGTCCTCGTCTGTGGGATGAGAGGACGTCCGTGATAGGCTGAACAATGACTCACTGCAGGGAAACTGAGTGTTCCCCTATCACAGACAAGGACGAGGAGGAGGCGCGGCTTTTGTACACTGGAATGGCCGCCGTCTGACTGCATGACACGTTGATCAGGTGGGCAGACGGCAGTGACTCGAGTATAAGCCGAGGGGGGCACATTCAGCACAAAAAAATGTGCTGAAAAACTCGGCTTATACTCCAGTAAATACAGTACACCTATTGCGATTTTTTTTTTTTATTTTTTACTAAAAATATGTAGAAGAATATATATTGGCCTAAACTGATGAATAAATTATTTTTTTTAATATATTTTTTTTGGATATGTATTATAGCAAAAAGTTTAAAAAATGTTTTTATTTTTTTTTCAAAATTGTCGCTCTTTGTGGGGGAAAAAAGAACGTCAATATTGTTTGGGAGCCACGTCGCACGACTGCGCAATTGTCAGTTAAAGCGACGTAGTGCCGTATCGCAAAAAATGGCCTGGTCATTAAGGGGTAAAATCTTCCGGGGCTGAAGTGGTTAAACCATACATAGATCTCTTTAACCAGACCATTTCGTTTCTGAAAAAATCAGTACTGGCTTGTACAGAGTTTATCGCAATTGCGTTGCGCTCCCATAAATAAAAAGTGCATGTGCTATAACCATAAATAAATACAAAGTGATAATGCATAAATGGATCAAATACTGTACATATAAGTCATGTTCCACCAAAGTCATATAAATTAGATACAAGTCCCAAGAAAATTCATATTGAGAACAGCCCAAATGGTCCCATAAACAAGCAGACTCTTCACCGCTTGTGAACACCAACATATAAGAGCTGCTTACCAGATTCTCAGACCTCCAACTGAAGGAGATATGACCACGCTTTTAGGGAATAATCCCAAAAATGGATGGATGATGGCTTCCCAGGACATCAAATGCTTGTTGAAGGGATGAATGAACAAATGGACAATAACCCTCTGGTTCATTGGATAAGTAATAAATGTATTCTCACTGCTTCCACCAGTACACTCCATTCATCTCGCCAGCAACATCGATCCACCGCAAAGCAATCCGCCAGTAATTAAATCAATATGTGACATGCAAAAGGAAGAGTTCTCATGGTGCAGGATTATAAAAACAGCCAAAAAATATGGCAAATACTCACAATATAAAAGAATTAAAACAGCATCACTGGTATAACACAATCAACACCTCAGCAGGTTCCTCTGTAGCTTTGCCCAATGCGTTTTGTCCTATGGGAGGTCGTCTCTGGAGTAAAGTGGTCCTATAGTGTGGTCCTTGCGAGTACACAATGTGTTTCGGAGATTCCTAGACCCATTTCATCAGTTGTCTGTGAGGGTTAATATATTGGTCAAGCTGAGCAATGGACCAGGCACTGGAGACCTCTACCTCACCAAGCCCTTCCCCTTGGAGGAGACCAATTAGATGGCAACCACAATATTGATAGAACTAAGGGGTTCTTGATATTGAAACATCTATGGTGGGATAGCATGGAATAAATGCTAGGTCTTTTAGCCTTCTGGTCAGACTACACTGCGTTCAGAAGGCTTATCTGGCTTCAGGGTAATATTACAGGCCCCAAAACAGCATATTATTGTTTAAAAGACTAAAATACTGGGACTTTGAATAAAACATTCTCCACCAAGTTTGCTGCCCTGCCACAGACGATCTTTCTGAGTACAATGTCCAGGAAGGGATACCCCCTCCGTAAATACCACGAGAGGAAGGGTGGAAGTCTCCAAAGCCTGGTTCATCACACAGCTCTACCAATATATTTTCCCTCACAGTCACCTGATGTGGATCTAGGAAACCACAAAATGTGTTGTGTACGCACCAGGATCACATCATAAGACCACTGTACAGGAGAGTACTGATACCATCCGAAACAAAATTGTCTGGTTAAACACTTCAGCCCCGGAAGGTTTTACCCCCTTAATGACCAGATCATTTTTTGCGTCTACAAAATAGGGCATAGATTTATGGCATTTTTATTATTATTATTTTTTTTTAACTAGTAATAGCGGCGATCAACGATTTTTATCGGGACTGCGACATTGCGGCGGACAGATCGGATACTTTTGACACTTTTTTGGGACCACTGACATTTATACAGCGATCAGAGCTAAAAATAGCCACTGATTACTAAATAAATGTCACTGGCAGGAAATGGGGTTAACACTAGGGGCCGATCAAGGGGTTAAGTGTGTTTCCTGAGTGTGTGTTCTAACTGTGGGGGGGATGGGAGTGACTAGAGGAGGAAACATATCGCTGTTCCTAACTAATAGGAACACACAATCTGTCTCTCCTCTCTTGACAGAACCGGGATTTGTGTGTTTACACACACAGATCCCAGTTCTGTATCTTGTACCCATGATAGCCCGTCATCGCGGCTACAAGAGGACTCCAGTGGCAACCTGTCAAGCTCTGGTGAACTCCATGGCCAAGAGGGTTAAGGCAGTGCTGGAAAATAATGGTGGCCACACAAAATATTGACACTTTGGGCCCAATTTGGACATTTTCACTTAGGGGTGTACTCACTTTTGTTGCCAGCGGTTTAGACATTAATGGCTGTGTGTTGAGTTATTTTGAG
Source organism: Aquarana catesbeiana (assembly GCF_042186555.1). NCBI lineage: Eukaryota > Metazoa > Chordata > Amphibia > Anura > Ranidae > Aquarana > Aquarana catesbeiana. Next base: position 33,436,677 of record NC_133325.1, on the reverse strand, counting down.
GGGACAGCAAATTTACACTGTTATACAAGCTGTACACTCACTACTTTACATTGTAGCAAAGTGTCATTTCTTCAGTGTTGTCACATGAAAAGATAGAAGAAAATAATTACAAAAATGTGAGGGGTGTACTTCTGTGAGATACTGTAATTTGCCTGATCTATAGAACACATTTGTGCCATTATTTATGGTCTCATTTACAATGTTGGGATTTGATCTCCATTCATGGTAAATGCTGATTTATGTACCATTGGAATCTCCATTCTAAGCTGGCAATTCCAATCATTTCCAATAGAAAACAATCACTGCTCTTCTGTCTAAGTCATTTGTCAAAGGTTTTCTTCTCATTCACCTGTTACCATATACATTTTGTATATTCAAAGTTTTGTACAGTGACTTAAAAGGTAGCACTTCGGGTTCTTGGTTCAAATCCAGACCCGGACATTACCTGCATGGAGTTTGCATGCTCTCCTTGTGCTTGCATGGGATTCCTCCCACGCTCCAAAGACATGATGGTAGGTTAGTTGGCTCCTGTCTAAACTGACCCTGGTATGTGTATGTATGAATGTGACTTTAGATTGTAAGCTCCTTGTAGGCAGGGACTGAGGTGAACGTACACTATGTAAAGATCAGCGTACATTGTTGACGCTATATAAATTCCTATAATAAATAAATAGACGTTACACACTGACCACACAGCCTGGCTTGGCACTGAGAGTGGCTTTACCAACCGGGCGTTCATTCTGAATTCCTGTGCTGGGACACCATTTCCACACTTCCACATGAGTCTCCTGTATGAAGAAAGAAGCTATCGATTTCTTATTTTATTATATATTCTAGTAATTAATTTATTCTTATTGTCTGTAGTCTACGTCTGCTGAACCTGGACAATAATGGGATCACTGCAGTTCCATACCTACATCAGTCTGAGAGCAGCCTGCAGGGCGGAGAGGCAGAGAATATGGACACCACTGTGAGGGGTAGTCACAAGACCCCAGAGATGAGGGACAGAGAGGATTCTCTGTGTGAGGAGATGGAGGAGAAGCTGCACTACATGGTCCTACCCAGCACCAAGGATCCAGATAGGACAGGTAAGGGATTTGCAGTCCTTTAATATCTATGGAGAGTGACCTTCTGTCCCCTCACCTCTGTAGCCTGTGATCCTCTGTCCCCTCACCTCTATGACCAGTGACCCTCTGTCCCCTCACCTCTATGACCAGTGACCCTCTGTCCCCTCACCTCTATGACCAGTGACCCTCTGTAACCTCACCTCTATGACCAGTGATCCTCTGTCACCTCACCTCTATGACCATTGACCCTCTGTCCCCTCACCTCTATGACCAGTGACCCTCTGTAACCTCACCTCTATGACCAGTGACCCTCTGTCCCCTCACCTCTATGACCAGTGACCCTCTGTCCCCTCACCTCTATGACCAGTGACCCTCTGTAACCTCACCTCTATGACCAGTGATCCTCTGTCACCTCACCTCTATGACCAGTGACCCTCTGTCACCTCACCTCTATGACCAGCGACCCTCTGTCACCTCACCTCTATGACCAGTGACCCTCTGTCCCCTCACCTCTATGACCAGTGACCCTCTGTCCCCTCACCTCTATGACCAGTGACCCTCTGTCCCCTCACCTCTATGACCAGTGACCCTCTGTAACCTCACCTCTATGACCAGTGATCCTCTGTCACCTCACCTCTATGACCAGTGATCCTCTGTCACCTCACCTCTATGACCAGTGACCCTCTGTCCTCCCACCTCTATGACCAGTGACCCTCTGTCCCCTTATCTCTATGACCAGTGATCCTCTGTCCCCTCACCTCTATGACCAGTGACCCTCTGTCCTCCCACCTCTATGACCAGTGACCCTCTGTCCCCTCATCTCTATGACCAGTGACCCTCTGTCCCCTCATCTCTATGACCAGTGACCTTCTGTCCCCTCATCTCTATGACCAGTGACCCTCTGTAACCTCACCTCTATGACCAGTGACCCTCTGTCCCCTCACCTCTATGACCAGTGACCCTCTGTCCTCCCACCGCTATGACCAGTGACCCTCTGTCACCTCACCTCTGTGGCCTGTGATCCTCTGTCCCCTCACCTCTATGACCAGTGACCCTCTGTCCCCTCACCTCTGTGGCCTGTGATCCTCTGTCCCCTCACCTCTATAACCAGTGACCCTCTGTCCCCTCACTTCTATGACCAGTGACCCTCTGTCCCCTCATCGCTATGACCAGTGACCCTCTGTCCCCCTATCGCTATGACCAATGACCCTCTTTCCCCCCCACCGCTATGACCAGTGACTCTCTGTCCTCCCACCTGTATGACCAGTGACCCTCTGTCCCCTCACCTCTATGGTAACTGACCCTCTGCCCCCTCACCTCTATGACCAGTGACCCTCTGTCCCCTCATCGCTATGACCAGTGACCCTCTGTCCTCCCAACTCTATGACCAGTGACCCTCTGTCCCCTCACCTCTGTGGCCTGTGATCCTCTGTCCCCTCACCTCTGTAACCAGTGACCCTCTGTCCCCTCACTTCTATGACCAGTGACCCTCTGTCCCCTCACTTCTATGACCAGTGACCCTCTGTCCCCTCACCTCTGTGGTAACTGACCCTCTGCCCCCTCACCTCTATGACCAGTGACCCTCTGTCCCCTCATCGCTATGACCAGTGACCCTCTGTCCTCCCAACTCTATGACCAGTGACCCTCTGTCCCCTCACCTCTGTGGCCTGTGATCCTCTGTCCCCTCACCTCTATAACCAGTGACCCTCTGTCCCCTCACCTCTGTGGCCTGTGATCCTCTGTCCCCTCACCTCTATAACCAGTGACCCTCTGTCCCCTCACTTCTATGACCAGTGACCCTCTGTCCCCTCACTTCTATGACCAGTGACCCTCTGTCCCCTCATCGCTATGACCAGTGACCCTCTGTCTTCCCAACTCTATGACCAGTGACCCTCTGTCCTCCCAACTCTATGACCAGTGACCCTCTGTCCTCCTACCTCTATGACCAGTGACCCTCTGTCCCCTCACCTCTATGGTAACTGACCCACTGCCCCCTCACCTCTATGACCAGTGACCCTCTAACCTTTCAACTCTATGACAAGTGACCTTCTGTCCCACTCACCTCTATGGTAAGTGACCCTCTATGCCTCCTCTCTATGACAAGTGACCCTCTGTCCCCTTAACTCTATGGTGAGTTGGGCTTTAACTAAAAATGTCCAAAAGACACTATATTCACTAAATACCCAAGAAAAAAATCGAATCTTTTCTATTACAGACTCCCTTTAAACTTTGCGTTTACTTTTTGTGTTGATTTTCAGAGGTGATATTACCATCCATCCAGAGCGCCAAATCTTCTAATCCCTTCCCAGTAAGTATTATACAGCAACATGGACAGTGATACAGATCTGCCCGGGATTCCACCTTCCCTGACTCTACTAAAGACTTTTAATTCCTGTCTGACATATCACCAAATAAAGCTTTGTTATATACACTGATCAGCAATAACTTTATGATCACTGACAGGTTAAGTGAATAACATTGATTATCTCATTACAATGGAAAGTCAGTGGTATATATTAGGCAGCAAGTAAACATGTTGTCCCTGAAGTTGATGTGTTCAAAGCAGAAAAAATGTTCATCACAGTTTGTTGTTTATGGGGCGGTGTAGATGCAGGGTGCCTGTGCTGACCCGTGTTCACAGCCAAAAGTGCCTGCAATGGTCACGTGAGCATCAGAACTGAACCATGGGGCAATGGAAGAAGGTGACCTGGTCTGATGAATCATGTTTTCTTTTACATCATGTGGATTGTCAGGTGTGTGCGTCACTTACCTGGGGAAAAGATGGCACCAGGATGCAGTATGGGAAAAGGGCAAACTGGTGGAGGCAGTGTGATGCTTTGTGCAATGTTCTGCTGGGAAACCTTGGCTCCTGCTATTCATGTGGATGTTACTTTGACACGTACCACCTACCTAAACATTGTTGCTGACCAAGCACACCCCTTCATGGAAACGAAGCCCGATGAGCTATTGTATTCTGACAGCAGGGAGGCTTAAGAATACATTGATCAGCACTGCAGGCTATAGCCTGTGGCGCTGATCGAGTGGGGAAAATCTGAACAACTTCTGTACAACCACAGTGGCCATACATGGATCGAATTTCACCCGTTCCCTGCTGAACTGGACAAATTTCAATCCATGTATGGCCGGCTTTAACCACTTCAATACAGGGCACTTTTACCCCCTTTCCTGCCCAAGCCATTTTTCGGTTTTCAGCGCTGTCGCACTTTGAATGACAATTGCGCGGTCATGCAACACTGCACGCTAATGAATAAAATAAAATTTTTATCATTTTTTCCCCACAAATAGAGCTTTCTTTTGGTGCTATTTGATCACCTCTGCGGTTTTTATTTATTGCGCTATAAACAAAAGAAGAGGGACAAGTTTGAAAAAACACAATATTTTTTACTTTTTGCTATAATAAATATCCAATTTTTTTTTTCTTTTTTAAACAAATTTTTTCCTCAGTTTAGGCCGATATGTATTCTTCTACATATTTTTGGTAAAAAAAAATCGCAATAAGCGTATATTGATTGGCTTGTGCAAAAGTTATAGCGTCTACAAAATAGGGGATAGATTTATGGCATTTTTATTGTTTTATTTTTTTTTACTAGTCATGGCGGCGATCTGCAATTTTTTTTGTGACTGCGATATTGCGGCGGACACACTTTTGACACATTTATACAGCGACCCGTGCTATAAAATGCATTGATTACTGTATAAATGTGACTGGCAGGGAAGGGGTTAACACTTAGGGGGTGATCGAGGGGTTAAATGTGTGTCCTAGGGAGGTGATTCTAACTGTGGGGGAGGGGACTAACTAGGGGAGGTGACCAATCAGTGTCCCTATGTACAAGGGACACACCATTGGTCTCCTCTCCTCTGACAGGACGTGGATCTGTGTGTTTACATACACACAGATCCACAGTCCTGCTCTGTTACCCGGCAATCGCGGGTGCCCGGCGGACATAGCGGCCACCGGGCACACGCATCAGGTCCCGAGCGACGCGCCCCCTAGTGGCTCGGGAGGGCGATCACGTCATATGATGTCCGCCCAGAACAAGAGCTGCCTCGTGCCGCAGTCATATGACAGTGGGAGGACAGCTAGTGGTTAACCACTTCAGCCCCGGAAGGATTTGCCCCCTTCCTGACCAGAGCACTTTTTGCGATACGGCATTGCGTCGCTTTAACTGACAATTTCGCGGTCGTGCGACGCTGTACCAAAACAAAATTGACGTCCTTAATTTCCCACAAATAGAGTTTTCTTTTGGTGGTATTTGATCATCTTTGCGCTATAAACAAAAAAAGAGCGACAATTTTGAAAAAAAGCAATATTTTTTACTGTTTGCTATAATAAATATCGAAAAAAATATATAAAAAAACACATTTCTTTCTCAGTTTAGGCCGATATGTATTCTTCTACATATTTTTGGTAAAAAAAAATCACAATAAGCATATATTGATTGGTTTGCGCAAAAGTTATAGTGTCTACAAAATAGGGGATAGATTTATTGCATTTTTATTATTATTATTTTTTTTTTATTAGTAATGGCGGCGATCTGCGAATTTTATTGTGGCTGCGACATTATGGCAGACATATCGGACACTTTTGACACTATTTTGGGACCATTGTCATTTATACAGAGATCAGTGCTATAAAAATGCACTGATTACTGTGTAAATGACACTGGCAGGGAAGGGGTTAAACACTAGGGGGCAATCAAGGGGTTAAGTGTGTCCTAGGGATTCATTCTAACTGTGGGGGGGTGGCCTACCTAGGACATGACAGAGATGACAGGGAGCAGTAGATCTCTGTCATGTCACTAGGCAGAACAGGGAAATGCCTTGGTTCCGTGACACGATCACGGGTCCCCGGTGGACATCGAGTCCATGGGACCCCCGGGCACTGTAACGGAGTACGCAGCACACGCCCGCGATTTAAAGGGGACGTACCTGTATGCCCATTTGCCCAGTCGTGCCGACATACATCGTTGTGCGCTGGTCGGCATGTGGTTAAGGGATCTGCTACTGATGGCATGGTGCCAGATACCACATCATACCTTCAGAGGTCTAGTGGAGTCCATGCCTCGATGGGTTTGGTGGCAAAGGGGACCTACTCAGTATTAGGTGGGTGATCATAAAGTTATGGCTGATCGGTGTATATGTATCACTTTGTTATCCTAAGTAGTGACAAAGTTATTGTTGCATAACCAGATTCATAACAGAAATGTAAGAATAGGACTATAGGGGTGAGAACTGGACTAGTTTATTACAACAAGAGGAATGGCCCACACAAGCCTCTTAGTGTCCCCTGTGTGTAATGACAATGGACAGGCTGGCAATGGTCTTCGTTCTGATGTATACCGGAGTCTCATTATCTTCTCCTTCTCTATGACAGAAGCCCCCAGAGACCACCATCAGCTCCTCTATCCTGCCAAGCTTCCTGCTGTCCTCAACAGAAGAGCTAATCCAGTCCTTCACCCCTCCACTGCCAAGCCTGACAACCCTCAGCCTGGCTGACAACAAGGTATGTGTGGACTTGGGGCTACATGGAGAACCCCAACCAAGGCAGATTGTATTTTTGGCTGTTGTGGCGGGATGTTGTATCGTACATCCTAATAGTGGAAAAAAGGAGGTGTCTCTGCAGAGGTGTAACTAAAGCCTTTAGGGCCCCGGTGCCAGAAACCATTAAGGGTCCCCCCACCCCGACCCCTAGCTGGGGCGCCTCCCTCCGGACTCAGGGCCCTTCCCTCCGAGTCTTGGTGGAACCCCAGGGCCCAGTCGCAGGTGTAACCTTTGTGACCCTGGTAATTCCGCCACTGGTGTCAGTAGTTTTTTATTTTAAACAAGAAAGGAATGTGGGACTTTGAATTAGGCAATTGACTTGTGGAGGTAGAGTGGTTAGTAAACATTATTTAGTCGTGACAATAGTATGAAACAAGTAAAATAATTTCATATATGTACATACACATGCACACATGGCATGAACCTAATGGATACATCGATACATATATGTCAGCTTGGCAGCCCGTGAAAAGTAACAAATAATTATTGATAAAATGGTATAAATACATATATGTACACATGTCATAGAAACGGCATGGCAATAAGGTGAATGATCTAAATATTGAACATGATTAATTGTAGATATAGTACAAGATATTTCCTATTGACAGGCATTGGTACACCATATGCAACAGAGCTGGTGTAAAAACAAAGGAAGATACACATACACATTAATAATTACATAGTAATCAATACATTTTGAATGTATAAAGATATATATGGGCCAGTGAATAGGTAGTGAGCCAGACTTGACTGAGCACCCCATGGAAACCTGACGCGTTTCATGGCTATATGCCATTCATCAGGAGTTGGGTACAGAGATAAAAGGTCAGCTAAAGCATTGTTCTTGGCTAGCATCGAGGAAGATGGAACCCCAAAACTGATTGTCTGTTCTGGAACTGAGGCAAGGAACCCCGCCCCGGACAAAAAAAACAACTACATGGCATGCCTGATCGCCACAACACATTCCACATGTGTGGGGATGATTACAAATGTAGTGTTGTGTGTGTATCCAGTGATTGGGCTGTGCGTGCTACCTCCCTGTTGTAAATACATAGCGAAAATATAGTTCTTTATTTTATTTTCTTATTATTTTTTTACCATTTTATTTATTTATTTTTTACAATGTTAATTCTCATAATTTTTTTTCAGTTTTTTTAGGAGCCCTGTTGGGGGGGGGGGGGGGGCTTTGGTGGAATATCAGGGGTATAAATAGACCTCTGATGTTCCACCTTTTTACTATGCTTTAGTTATGAATGGGCAGAGTCAGTGATCGGTACCGGGCAAAGAAGGGGTCGGTATATGACATGTTTACCGGCCCCATCCCTGCTCTCCATCCTGACAGCATCCAGAAGGAGGGGGAAACCTGGCAGAGCTGGGGGGGGGGCTAGGAGAGAGCAGAGGGTCCGGGGACAAGGGGAGGGGGGCTAGGAGAGAGCAGAGGGGCCAGGGACAAGGGTAGGCCAGGAGAGAGCAGAGGGGCCGGGGACAAGGTGGGGCTAGGTGAGAGCAGAGGGAGGGGCTGGGGACAGGGGGGTAGGAGAGAGCAGAGGGTCCGGGGACAAGGGGAGGGGGGCTAGGAGAGAGCAGAGGGGCGGGGGACAAGGGTAGGCCAGGAGAGAGCAGAGGGGCCGGGGACAAGGTGGGGCTAGGCGAGAGCAGAGGGAGGGGCTGGGGACAGGGGGGGCTAGGAGAGAGCAGATGGGCTGGGGACAGGAGTGGGGCTAGGATAGAGCAGAGGGGCTGGGGACGGGGGGGGGCTAGGAGAGAGCACACGGGGCCAGGAGAGAGCAGAAGGGCCGGGGACAAGGGGGGACTAGGCGAGAGCAGAGGGGCCGGGGACAGGGGGGGCGCTAGGAGAGAGCACGGGGGCAGGGGGGGCTAGGAGAGAGCAGAGGGGCCGGGGACAGGGGGGCTAGGAGAGAGCAGAGGGGCCGGGGACAGGGGGGGCTAGGAGAGAGCAGAGGGGCTGGGGACAAGGGGGGGCTAGGCGAGAGCAGAAGGAGGGGCCGGGGACAGGGGGGTAGGAGAGAGCAGAGGGGCTGGGGACAGGGGGGGCTAGGAGAGAGCAGAGGGGCTGGGGACAGGAGGGGGGCTAGGAGAGAGCAGAGGGGCCGGGGACAGGGGGGTGGGGGTTAGGAGAGAGCACACGGGGCCAGGAGATAGCAGAGGGGCCAGGGACAGCAGAAATAAGCTGGAAAGAGGGGGCGGCTGCATATAGAGGAACCAATCACCTCCATGTCCCTCTTGCAGCCGTTGACTGCCTGTGGGAGGAAGAGGAGGAGAAGTGGGCAATTAGTGGCTGCAGGAGGAACATGGAGGGGATTGGTTCCTCTATAAGCCGCCGCCCCTGCCGCCTCTCCTATGCAGGAGTACTCATGCCCCTGCGTCTCTGTATTTCCAAATGTAACCAATGAAAAATCAGCTTTGGAGATGCATGTGTAGCCTGCATCTAGTTAGCTGGTTGGGGTAGATGTGATGCTACCAGTATTAATACATGAAATATATCATACATGAACTCTGGCCACTGGGCTATTCAGGAATAAATTAGCAGCCATACCTACCTGTTAATGCCTCATCACATATCTGTACTCCTGTTTGAAGGGCCATCATTGCCCGCATGGGATGCACGTGTGTTATGTGCATATGTGTGCAGGCAGTCCCATTCATGTGTATTGGGATGCAGCAGCTGCACAGACCTACCTGCTGCCACTTTAACAGCTGCACAGATGTGTGTCCCTGGATGCCCACTGCCCATGCTCGAGGACACAGTCTGGCACACCTATGCATCCGGTGCGGGCAAAGATGCCCCTTCACACGGGAGTATGGATATGAACTTCTCTTATTTGCTCCTTTTTTGGTCTGTTAACCCTTGTTTACAGAAAAAGAAAAAAAAAAAAAGAGGTGAAAAGTTTTGATTCACATATTAAAAGATGGTCCAGTTATCTGTTATCACTTTGTATATACTGTAGATGGATCATCTGTTTGGAGGTCATTTTGGTTGTAATTTCTTCATTTTTCTTTTAGATAGAACATGAAGAGGACCTGTTAGCTGTGGCTCTGTTCCCCTCACTGGAGGAGCTAGTGATCCATGGGAACCCAGTGACTACCCGCTGGAAAGGTAAAGGAATCCCAAAGCCGGGGAACCTCTAACCAGACCCATCTCTAATCATTCTAGTGACTGATCTGTGAGCTGTAGAATGTTTATGGCATAGCCTGACCCTGCCCTTTATGTGTTAGAGGACCCCCCCCCCATCTGATAAATAAATATTAGTACGTTACAATGACCCCCTCAATACCAGCAAGTTACACCCCCTTCCTGTCCAGGCCCTTTTTTTTGTTTTCAGTGCTTCGATAGTTTGACTGGCAATGAGTGGGTCATGCAACGCTGTACACAGATGAATTTTGTAACATTGTTTTAGGACAGACAGAGCTTTATTTGGTGGTATTTAAAAGAGAAGTATTTTTTTTTTTAAAGATTCATACTTACCTAGGTGGATGCAGCATCTGCCCCTGAGGTCCCTCTACACTGAGAACCGAGCGATTGAACACCACCGATCGCTCGGTTCTCACAGCTCCCCAAGCAGAGATCTGGTGACTGTCAGCCACAGCTCTCTGCTCTACCCCCTCCTCGCTCACTGGAGGGCTGGGCTGTAGAGGGGTGGGAGCGGCCGGCTCAGGCTCTCAGCGGCTCGCTGAGAGCCTGAGCCGGGTGTTAGTCATGAGATATGGCGGATCCAGACTCCGTGGTCATGATGACGCGGTGCCTGGACCGACTTCTGGTGAAAACAGGTCACAGAAGTGCAAAACGAACTGCCCTCCTGTAATCCAACAATTTTGAAAAAAAAAACTATTTTTTTACTTTTTGCTATAATAAATATCCAAAAATTAAAAAAAAATTTCATCAGTTTAGGCCAATATGTATTCTACATATTTTTGGTAAAAAATTGCAACAAGTGTATATTGATTGATTTGTGCAAAAGTTATCGCACTACAAACTACGGGATAGATCTAGGCACTTTTATTTATTTTTTTTATTTTTTTTTACTAGTAATGGCGGCGATCTGCGATTTTTAGCGGGACTGCGACATTGAGGCGGACAAATCTGACCCCAAATGACACTTTCTGAGGACCAGTGACATTATTACTATAAAAAAGCACTGAACAATGTAAAAAATAAACTGGCAGGGAAGGGGTTAACACTAGGGGGGGCGATCAAGGGGTTAACTGTGTTCCCTCAGTGTGTACAAAATAGGGGATCGATTTATGGCATTTTTATTATTTATTTTTTACTAGTATTGGCGGCCATCTGCGATTTTTAGCGGGACTGCGACATTGCGGCAGACAGATCGGACACTTTTGACACTTTTTTGGGACCAGTGGCATTTATACAACGATCAGTGCTATAAAAAATGCACTGATTACTGTATAAATGACACTGGCAGGGAAGGGGTTAACACTAGGGGGTAATCAAGGGGTTAGGGGTTCCCTAGGGAGGTGTTTTTAAATGTGGGGGGGAGGAGACTGACTAGAGGAGGAGAGAGATCGCTGTTCCTGATCACTAGGAACAGACAATCTCTCTCTTCTTCACTGACAGAACGGGGATTTGTCTGTTTACATTGACAGATCTCCATTCTAGCTCTCTGAGGAGCGAACCCCGGTTGCCCATGGACATTGCGGCCGTCGGTCACATGCATCGGCTCCGGCGCCGTGCCCCCTATCGCTCTTAAAGCTGCCGACGTACACGTAGGGCGATTCGCGCAGCCGTGCCATCCTGCTGCTGTATAATGACAGCGGCTGGTTGGCAAGCAGTTAATACCCACCAGGTGTTTATTTTTTTATTATATAAAAGAAAAAAGATAGAACCCAGAGAAAGACTCACCCAAGCTCAGCCGCTATATAGTATAGTTGGTGTGTAGAGTAGTCGGTGCTCTGGGTAATTAAGCTCACCAAAGATCCATAGAAAGTACAGGCCGGCAACTCGACAGCTTCTCCATAGAAAATATTTAAGCATTACAACAATGACACCATCCAAAAATCTGACGCGTTTCGGCCTTAGGCCGTCATCAAAAGCATGGAACCCAAACTGGCCCCTAACTTGTTGTTTTAAAACATTAAATAAAACTTCTAGGACAAAACACCCCCCCACCGAAATGACCACATTGGGGAGAGTGGACACCCCAGGGTGATCTCAGATTTTGCCACGGGCTTTTGGAAATGAAGTACCGTGCCAGTATTGAGGTAGCCAAGGTGAGTTTTGTCTTTTAAAAGTCCTCTAAAACCAAGTGCAAGTCTCAAGTTATTCGTGGAAGAAAGTTCCCCGGAGGATGAAATGATATGACACTGAAATAAATTGCATTGTGTGCAACGGCTAGGTGTCAGAGAAACATCACAAAACACTTTAAATCCCCCTAAACAATCCCACAATCATTGGTGGTCGGTAACATTTTAAAATTCTTCACCCTGTCTCCATTATCAATAGTTGCTGACACACCCCCTCCCCCCTCCAACTTTGAGAACAGCTTTATATCTGCTGCGGTCTCTCTCCTCTCCCTGTTGTGAGAGGAAGGGGTGGGCTTTCAAATGTAAACAGTAATACGGTTTACATTTCTGATCCCTGTGATAGGCCATCATGATTAGGCGAACTGGATTCGTGAAACGCGTCGATCTCTGCTCTTGTCCGTATCGGTGTTACAGTGATGTGTTTATATTCAAAATAAAGCAACATTGTTACCATCTACAGCTTGCAGTGCAGTCAACGTTTACTTGTTCGTCTGGCTATCCAGACTGCGGACTGGACTCACCTGGAGGGACACAACCCCTTTTTCTCTACAAAGCACTGACTGGTGTATAATGGCACCAGGATCATAGACATTAAATCATAGACATTAAATAGTAGACATTAAATCATAGACATTAAATCATAGACATTAACCACTTAAGCCCCGGACCATTTGGCTGGCCAAAGACCAGAGCACTTTTTGCGATTCGGCGCTGTGTCGCTTTAACTGACAATTGTGCGTTCGTGTGACATTACACCCAAACAAAATTGACGTCCTTTTTTTCCCCACAAATAGAGCTTTCTTTTGGTGGTATTTGATCCCCTCTGTGGTTTTTATTTTTTGTGCTATAAACAAAAAGAGTGTAAATTTTGAAAAAAAAAAAGCAATATTTTTTACTTTTTGCTATAATAAATATCCCCAAAAAATATATAAAAAAAAATTATTTCTCGGTTTAGGCCGATATGTTTTCTTCTACATATTTTTGGTACAAAAAAAAATCGCAATAAGCGTATATTGATTAGTTTGCACAAACGTTATAGCGTCTACAAAGTAAGGGATAGTTTTATGGCATTTTTATTATTAATTTTTTTTTATTAGTAATGGCGACGATCTGTGATTTTTATTGTGACTGCAACATTATGGCGGACACATCGGACACTTTTGACACTTTTTTTGGGACCACTGTCATTTATACAGTGATCGGTGCTATAAAAATGCATTGATTACTGTGTAAATGACACTGGCAGGGAAGGAGTTAAACACTAGGGGGTGATCAAGGGGTTAAGTGTGTCCTAGGGAGTGATTCTAACTGTAGGGGGATGGGCTAACACTGACATGACAGCGATCACTCCTCTCGATGACAGGGAGGGGTGATCTCTGTCACGTCACAAGGCAGAACAGGGAAATGCCTTGTTTACAAAGGCATGCCGCACCGTGACACGATTGTGGGCCCCTGAAGGACATCGAGTCCGCGGGACCCGCGGGCTCAGTCACGAAGTACACAGCGCCCACAATGCCGTGATTTAAAGGGGACGTACCTGTATTCCCATTTGCCCAGCCGTGCCATTGTGCCCGACGTATATCGTCGTGCGCTGGTCGGCATGTGGTTAAGAGCCGCCAGAGGGCACGCGCGATTGCATGCATGAGAGCCAGCGCAGGGATTTGTGTGTGTAAACACACAAATCCCTGTTTTGTCAGGGGAGAGGAGACATATCGTTTGTTCCTACTAAGTAGGAACAACAATATGTCTCCTCCCCCAGTCAGTCCTATCCCCATACAGTTAGAACAGATCTAGGGAGCACACATTTAACCCCTTGATCACCCCCTAGTGTTAACCGCTTCCCTACCAGGGACATTTACACAGTGATCAGTGCATATTTATAGCACCGATCGCTGTATAAATGTCAGTGGTCCCAAAAATGTGTCAAAATGTCGCAGTACTGCTAAAAATCGCAGATCACCACCATTACTAGTAAAAAAAAATAAATAAATAATAAAAATGCCATAAATCTTTCTAAAAATTTGTAAACGTTATAACTTTTGCGCAAACCAATACATTTTTGCTTATTGGGATTTTTTTTTTACCAGAAATATGTAAAAGAATATATATCGGCCTAAACTGTTGAAGAAATTAGTTTTTTAAAAACATTTTTGGGGATATTTATTATAGCAAAATGTAAAAAATATTATTTTTTTCCAAATGTGTCGCTCTTTTTTTATTTATAAAAAATCAAAACCGCAGAGGTGATCAAATACCACCAGAAGAAAGCTCTATTTTTGGGGAAAAAAGGACGCAAATTTAGTTTGGGTGCAGAATTGCATGACCGACGCAGTGCCAAACTGTAAAAAGTGCTCTGGTCAGGAAGGGGGTAAAATCATTCGGGGCTGAGGTGGTTAAGCACACCCCAACATTAAAGAAAAAAAAAAAAATGTGGACATTTTAAAACATCCTCTTAGAGCGGGGGTGCTCAACCTGTGGTCCACATGTAGCTCTCAGAGCCCTCTAATGTGGCCCTCAACTCCAAACCAGGGAAGCGCATGCCCATGCTCTGGGATGGCGGGTCAGCAAGCCCAAATCACAATCAACGGGTTTCTGGACCTGCTATCCTAGAGCATCAGAGTGCATGGAGCCGGCAGCGGACGGAGCGGGTGGAGTGATACCAACTGCACTTCTCCTGGGACCTTTCTAGCAGCCTGGAGAACAATAAAAAAAAAAACTCATACATAGGGTGCAAACGCCTAGACCAGTGATGGTGAACCTTGGCACCCCAGATGTTTTGGGAACTACATTTCCCATGATGCTCCTGCACTCTGCAGTGTAGTTGAGCATCATGGGAAATGTAGTTCCAAAACATCTGGGGTGCCAAGGTTCACCATCACTGGCCTAGTGCATTACCTGAGGTTTTTTTAATAGAAGAAATCAAAAAGACAAATGAATACTCACAAAGGACAGAGCTCAGAAGAAGGGGATGTGTCCTCAAAACGCGTCAGGAGGCCGACATTGCTGCAGTTAGGTCACTCGTTCCACAGTGGTTGAACACCGGATTTGTTGTCAAGCTTGTTACTTCTGTCCTTGGTGAGTATTCATTTGGCTGATTTTCTCAGAAGTCTGCACCAAGATACAAATCAGATCTTGAGCATCCCCTGCAACAAAAATGTCAATTTTAGTGACATACCCCTCCAAAGGGAAATCATGTCTAAAAGGGATGCAGACCTTGCCACTTTCCTCATTAGAACCCTGATGGACTGTTGGAGAAATGGATAGACTTGGTTGTTAATTTTTCCCCTCCTTCTTTTTTTTTTTCTTGTTGTTTTGTTCTGTTTGTTTCTAATGTCTGGTTTGTTGTGCTTTGGGGTAGATTTCTGCCCAAGAGAAGTAATGGTCACCTAAGTATAAATGTTCTGTCTGAATAGGTGGCAAAATATAACTATAATGATCTACAAAACATTGGAAAGGAATGTTTCTCTCAACCTCTCTTAATGTTTTCGTATAGGGGGATCTACTGTAGGTGATCCAGATTTTGTGCTTTTATATGTAAATTTACATTTAACTCAATAAAAATGTTATATTTTAACCACTTGCCGACCACCGCACACACATATATGTCGGCAGAATGGCACAGGCAGGCAAATGGGTGTACCTGTACATCTCTTTGAATTTGCCGCCTATCGGGCGTGCGCCCACCACGGGATCGTGCCCGCGGGAGCTCGGAGGAGAGGACAGGGAGCTGCCTATGTAACTAAGGTATTTCCCTGTTCTGCCTAGCAACATGACAGGGATCTACTGTTCCCTGTCATTGGGAGCAGTGATCGCTGTCATCTTCTAGTGAGCCCACCCCCTACAGTTAGATTCACTCCCTAGGACACACTTAACCCCTTGATCGCCCCCTAGTGTTTAACCCCTTCCCTGCCAGTGTCATTTACACAGTAATCAGTAGCTATTTGTAGCTCTGATCGCTGTATAAATGACAATGGTCCCAAAATAGTGTCAAAAGTGTCCGATGTGTCCGCCATTATGTCGCAGTCCCGATAAAAATCGCATTACTAATTTAAAAAAAAATTAATAATAAAAGTGCCATAAATCTATCCCCTATTTTGTAGACGCTATAACTTTTGTGCAAACCAATCAATATACGCTTATTGTGGGTTTTTTTTTTTTTTTTTTACCAAAAATATGTAGAAGAATACATATCGGCCTAAACTGAGAAAGAAATTAGTTTTTTTATATATTTTTTGGGGATATTTATTATAGCAAAAAGTAAAAAATATTGCTTTTTTTTTCAAAATTGTCACTATTTTTGTGTAAAAAGCAAAAAATAAAAACTGCAGAGGTGATCAAATACCACCAAAAGAAAGCTCTATTTGTGGGGAAAAAAGGACATCAATTTTGTTTGAGTACAGCGTCACACAACCGCGCAATTGTCAGTTAAAGCGACACAGTACAGAATCGCAAAAAATGCTCTGGTCAGGAAGGGGGTAAATCCTTCCTGGGGCTGAAGTGGTTAAAAAAAAAAGAAAGGGAAAATGAGAACCCTGCAGGTGCAGCAGCTGATTGATAATTCAAAAAACACTCCCATTCACATTCACATCGACACAAACAAACAGACAGCTATTCCTTCAGCATGCCCCAAGGTAGGGATCTATAACAAGGTTTATTATAAAAGTTTGTTATAATCCCTGCAACTTACATAGATCACCCAGAGGGGAATTTTTTTTTTTATCTCAACAAAAGCGGAGTTACTCTTTAACGCGGGCTTCCGGCAAGCTAATTTTTTTTTTTAAAGTCAGCAGCTACAAACACTGTAGCTGCTGACTTTAAATAAGTACTTACCTGTCTTGGGCCGCCCAAAGCCGACCCGTCCCTCGGCTCTCGGGTCCCGGCACCGCCATCCTAAGTAAGGGAAACAGGCAGTGGAGCCTTGCGGCTTCACTGCCAGTTTCCTACTGCGCACGTGCGAGCGGCACGGCGCTTTGTGAATGGGACGCGATGTGTTGTGGGGCACACACAGTTCACATAACACACCGCGCCCCATTCCCCTGAAAACAACACGGGGAGCAGAAGA
This sequence comes from Aquarana catesbeiana, assembly GCF_042186555.1. NCBI lineage: Eukaryota > Metazoa > Chordata > Amphibia > Anura > Ranidae > Aquarana > Aquarana catesbeiana. Next base: position 33,419,703 of record NC_133325.1, on the reverse strand, counting down.
CTGAACATAACCGCGGTGTAGGAAGAGGCAGATTAGGAAGACTGCCTAGCAACAGCCATTTCACGTAAGTAAAAATTTAAAAAAATTTTTTTTTCCCTCCATTTTTTTAGGGTTTTTTTTCTGCAATTTTTTTTTTCAGGGTGGACCTCCACTTTAAGTGGCCCACACTCTTCAAAAGGTTGAGCACCCCTGTCTTAGAGTACCTGCTCCCCTAGTGTCTGTTTTAGTATACAACAACTATTTACAGTATGTCTATGTACTCCTCTGATAGCTTGCTTGCAGCTTTTTGAGATGTTGATAACTTTGGAGGCTGTGGGTGGCCCATTCTCACCTAGGCAATAACAATACTACACAATTCGATATTTTATTAGGAGTTAATAACTCTACACCAATGGTGGTTAACCTTCTTGATATAGGGGGGCCCTGACATGACCAAAGGGCCACACATAATATTCAGTGAATGCAATGCTACAGGAAGCTGCCAAAGACTGCAGACATAGTATAGGAGATGGTCAGAGACTGCCAGAGACAGATTCCCAATTGGATTTAAGTCTGGACTGTGACTGGGCCATTCTAACACATGAATATGCTTTGATCTAAACCATTCCATTGTAGCTCTGGCTGTATGTTTAGGGTCGTTGACCTGCTGGAAGGTGAACCTCCGCCCCAGTTTCAAGTCTTTTGCAGACTCTAACAGGTTTTCTTCTAAGATTGCCCTGTATTTGGCTCCATCCATCTTCCCATCAACTCTGACCAGCTTCCTTGTCCCTGCTGAAGAAAAGCATCCCCACCACATGATGCTGCCACCACCATGTTTCACAGTGGGGATGGTGCATTCAGGGTGATGTGCAGTGTTAGTTTTCCACCACACATAGCATTTTGCTTTTAGGCCAAAAAGTTAAATTTTGGTCTCATCTGACCAGAGCACCTTCTTCCACATGTTTGCTGTGTCCCCCACATGGCTTCTCACAAACTGCAAACAGGACTTCTTATGGCTTTCTTTCAACAATGTCTTTCTTCTTGCCACTCTTCCATAAAGGCCAGATTTGTGGAGAACACGACTAATAGTTGTCCTGTGGACAGATTCTCCCACATGAGCTGTGGATCTCTGCAGCTCCACCAGAGTTACCATGGACCTCTTGGCTGCTTCTCTGATGAATGCTCTCCTTGTCCGGCCTGTCAGTTTAGGTGGACGGCCATGTCTTAGTAGGTTTGCAGTTGTGCCATACTCTTTCCATTTTCGGATGATGGATTCAGCAGTGCTTCGTGAGATGTTCAAAGCTTGGGAGATTTTTATTATAACCTAACCCTGCTTGAAACTACTCCACAACTTTATTCCTGACCTGTCTTGTGTGTTCCTTGGCCTTCATGATGCTGTTTGTTCACTAAGGTTCTCTAACAAACCCCTGAGGGCTTCACAGAACAGCTGTATTTATACTGAGAATAAATTACACACAGGTGGACTCTATTTACTAATTAGGTGACTTCTGAAGACAATTGGTTCCACTAGATTTTAGTTAGGGGTATCAGAGTAAAGGGGGCTGAATACAAATACACGCCACACTTTTTACATATTTATTTGTAAACAAAATTGAAAACCATTTATCATTTTCCTTCCACTTCACAATTATGTGCCACTTTATGTTGGTCTATCGCATAAAATCCCAATAAAATACATTTACGTTTTTGGTTGTAACATGACAAAATGTGCAAAAATTTCAAGGGGTATTAATACCTTTTCAAGGCACTGTACTACAGGAGATGATCAGAGACTGCAGACATACTACAGGAGATGATCAGAGACTGCAGACATACTACAGGAGATGATCAGAGACTGCAGACATAGTACAGGAGACGGTCAGAGACTGCAGACATACTACAGGAGATGATCACAGACTGCAGACATGATACAGGAGATGATCAGAGACTGCAGACATAATACAGGAGATGATCAGAGACTGCAGACATACTACAAGAGATGGTCAGAGACTGCAGACATAGTAAAGGAAATGGTCAGAGACTGCAGTCTCTGATCATCTCCTGTAGTATGTCTGCAGTCTCTGATCATCTCCTGTATTATGTCTGCAGTCTCTGATCATCTCCTGTAGTATGTCTCCAGACATAGTACAGGAGATGCTCAGAGACTGCAGACATACTACAAGAGATGGTCAGAGACTGCAGACATGCTACAGGAGATGGTCAGAGATGGTGAACATGTTATAGTGGGTTGTTGGGGACATGATTCAAAAGACAGTCTTATGCCCCGTACACACGGTCGGATTTTCCGACGGAAAATGTGTGATAGGACCTTGTTGTCGGAAATTCCAACCGTGTGTGGGCTCCATCGGACATTTTCCATCGGATTTTCCGACACACAAAGTTGGAGAGCAGGATATCAAATTTTCCAACAACAAAATCCGTTGTCGGAAATTCCGATCGTGTGTACACAAATCCGATGGACAAAGTGCCACGCATGCTCAGAATAAATAAAGAGATGAAAGCTGTTGGCCACTGCCCCGTTTATAGTCCCGACGTACGTGTTTTACGCCACCGCGTTTAGAACGATCGGATTTTCTGACAACTTTGTATGACCGTGTGTATGCAAGACAAGTTTGCGCCAACATCCGTCGGAAAAAATCCTTGGATTTTGTTGTCGGAATGTCCGAACAATGTCCGACCGTGTGTACGGGGCAGTAGACTGGAGACATATAACATAAGATGCTAAACATCACAGCTATCACTGCCCCTTCACAAATGAATTCCCCTATATTTGTGCTCCCTACAAGCCCCTTATACATACTTGTGCCACATTTGATATTGCTCTCAGTAAGCTCCATTATAAAGGATCAGATAAGCAGGAAAAAAGCATACAAAAAAAGAAAAGCAATAGACAGCAAAAAAAGATGTAAAGTGTCTTCCACAAGTTTAGGTGGGAAGTGCCAGTTTAGGGTAAAGTAACAGAGTCTGAAGTAATGAAATCCCACTTTCTTCCCGGACAGGAGATCCACGCCTGCTAAAGAGCTTCCTCCAAGAACGCCTTGGGATGAAAATCACTCGGAAAAAAATGGCGGCGGTTAATAAACCTCACCTGGTGATTCCCATCAGAGAAAAGAGAAAGGTGAGCAATAACCTCCTTCCACCCCTCCTAGGCTGTGCTCAGAGGTGTTGATGGGATCGGGGATTATTACTTGATCTTCTTTAAGGAAAACTCCATTAGAAGACATGTAGGGACTGTCCTTATGAAATTGCTGGTTGCCTGGTTGTCATGTTTATCCTCTCACTTCATTTATTTCTGAGTCACTGAACTGGAACATGTATGCATATCAAAAAGTACAGACGTATGAGAGAGCCAGGCAAGTAGCATTTCCTGAAAGAGGTCAGAGATAGTAACTTATATATTTCCTTCCTTAGCTTACTGCTAATGATGAGATAATCATAATCCTGCTGCGGTATATGTCAGAGCTATATAAATGTATAATAATAGTGTGTGACTGTGGTGAAGATATTAGAGTATAAGTTCTTCCTGATGTTACTGGCTCAGTGTTCTTTATACAGCACTGCAGTATATGTCAGAGCTATATACTGTAAATGTATAATAATAATAGTGTCAGAAACCATGAAATCAGACAGAGACAGAAGTACAGTTAATTCACACTTGTTTAATAATAAAAGTATATAGAACAAACGTAGTCAAAACATAGCCAGAGTTCGGGAACGGACAAGTCAAACATCAGGGAGCCGGAAATGAGCGTAGCAGAAAAGCAAGCAGGATCTGGAGCCAGAAGGGATGTCAGCCAAGCAAGTCTTTAACAGAAATGCAGGAGAGCGTCTCTAGAGAGTGTAAGCTCCTCTGGTGCAGAGGCTGATGTAAATAGTCTGTAAGGAAAGAGGAGACACTGACTGATCCCTGTCTTGGGGTCTTGGACTAGCAGTCTGGTAGTTGTTGGATCCGGCCCTTAGTTTGTGGTGCCGCCCTTGTGAAAAGTTACAATCATTTTTTTATTTTTTTTTCTCTATTGGAAGGTCAGCACGCACGTCCCCAAAATCCCCAAGCAACCTCTGATGATTGAGCCTCCACTACATCCCTTCCTGAGACAATTTGGTCATGACAGTGACATCACAGAACATGTGATGTCATCCAGTCCTCTCCCTCCAATCAGAACTTCTTCAGAGAGAGATGGAGACACCACCATGGGGCAGGATCGGGAATCCAGCAGAATACATGAATTATCAGAGGAGGAGATTCATTTTGGCTGTGAAGCAGACGTTGAGTCCGTCTTCATGACGCAGGTCAGTGCGGAATGTCTGAACTCTCATGTGCCTACTAACACAAGGTCAAATTTACACATTTTAACTCCCTTGGTGTGCCAACATTACAGAATTATATTTAATATATGGGGCTATAGGAGCTTTATTTAGTTGTCTTCTGTACGCCAGACTGCAACTAGCATTTTTGCTGGACGCCAATCAAATAATACAGAATACAGGAAAAGTAGATTGTGGAGTGTATTGTGTACAAATGCCTGACCCTGCAAACCTCCTATCTTCTGGCAAAGGATTGGGAGATGGGGGTCATGATAGCTGTCCAAGCAGTGGCAGAACTACCAAGGTCGCAAAGGTTGTGACCGGGCCCTGGCGGGGTTGCTGGCCGCAGGGCTCTGAGCTCAAAGCATCTTTTTCATGCAGCACAAAGCCCTCACTGACAGTTCACACTCCCTCCTCCCTCACACAGATGGGCAAAGAGAGAGCGATCTGCTCCTTCTCCTCCTCGCCCCTCTCCTCCTAATGTGCAATGCAGGAAGTGTGAAGCCCAGCAGCTGAATGATCAAGTTAGTGTGAGGGAGGAGGGAGGGGAAACTGTCAGTGCAGGCTCTGGGCTGTATGAAAGAGATTCTCTCAGCTTAGAGTCCTGCTGAGGAGGCACTGACAGGCAGCACTGATAGGCGGCATTGATGAGCACTGATAGGTGGCACTGAAGGGCACAGGCTGCACTGATGGGCACTGATGGGTCGGCATTGATGGGTCTGCACTGATGAGGCAGCACTGATGAGGCAGTGCCCTGATTATCAGTGTAAACAATGTACTGACAGTCTTGCCAGTTAACGGCTCTTCTTTCCTCACACAGACACAGCGTGGGAGGAAAGGACTGCCAATAAATGGCATGTCTGTTTACATGTGATCAGCTGATCACATGGTAAAGGGCCGCTGTGATTGTCCCTTTACTGTGATCAGCTGTGTCCGCAGGACACAGCAGTCACACAGCACTCTGTGTGTGCCCCAGGAGGCATGTGGTAGGGCAGGGTTCTAGGAGGATGTCCTTGGATTCCCTCCCAGACCTGGAAGTCTGAAGGGGGGTGGTTTGGGGGGGCCCTTCGTGGTTTCTTGCTCCGGGGGCCCTGAAGGTTCTAGTTACGCCTCTCTGTCAAAGGTGTATTTTATAAAAAGAAAAAACACTACTGCAAATAAGACCTATTATAGGGGAAAATGGAATAAAAGAAGGAATCCAAGAGAATAAAATGTCAAAATGAAACCAGTTCTATTAGTAAACCATAGTGTGTTTGCACTGAATTTTTAATTGACAACTTACTCAGGGGCGGAGTAATACATTATACAGGTGGACGATCAGGTGGATCAGCTGCACTGCACCAGCTTAGGCACCACCCACAAAGAACAAGATGTGGATTTCAACCAGAACCTAGAACATACGGATATTCCAGAGAAGTTCCGGGGCTATGAGGAGTTCTACGACGTGAAGACTGACCCTGATTTTATAGAACCAATCGGTGAGTTCATACCTGGAGTATATGACTGTGATCTGGTTCAATCCTTTCCTCTACCATGGAGCATCGGCTGCTCTCACCATCACTGGGGGTCATGGTATCTCTCTGCTCACCTTCTTTTTCCTTTGAAAAACGTTTTCCTGAACCTTTTTCAAGTTTACAGATTCAAGTTCACATTTCTTGTTTTGAAGACAAAGAAGCAGGTAAAAATATTCAGCGCTGACTAAACAAACGGACAATACAAAATTAAATGCTAGCAGACACAAAGGTAAATTCAACAACACCTAAATTCCATAAATAAAAAACAAACAGTGCTGCGCAAATAAAAGGTCCTTCAAAAAATGCATCAGATGGAACAAACGGAGCAGATGGAGTGAAAAGGCAGGGTCACCAGTGCACACTCAAGACAATATGGGGTTAAGTCACAACGTGATTGTGATCCCTTCACCACATAAAGATGGCCCCTCACCTGAAGCATTCGACCTGAGACAGGTCATAAAGCATAAATACCATCAAATAGGTAAGCCGATCCAAATGGGGACAGCACAGTGTTCAGTGTTCCGCACTCATCAGATAATGGGCAGTAGTATATGCAAGAAATAATAACACATATAGTGCTCTCTGCTTGTATGTTTATTTAAAAAACAAGATAAAATATATTGCACTTACAATAACCGGCACTCAGATCCGAGTGCCGGCTCAGCAGCGTACAATCGTGTCGATTAGGCTGATGGCCGCGGGTGACGTCATGCGCTCCTAGCCCCCGTACGCGTCACGTCCGTGGGCGGGACTTCTTCAGCGTGGGGCGGGATACGCATAGACGGCCCGCTTTGTTTATATATAGTGTCATGGTAACACTAAACCACCAATCACAGGACAAACTCAGCAATCCCGGGACAGAATGAAAATAGCACGTCACACAGGATGCAGGGCATAATCGGCTCACATACAAGATAAAGAGCCGATTAGTACATTGTACTTAATTGCGAATATACATATCAGGAGTATTTTATATAGGCTAAAGAGATATATACCTAAAAATAATCCCGGAACATGCATGTCCTCGTATATAATAAAATGAAAGGTGGCTAATAAATTACCTAATAAAGCCTGCAGTAGCAGGCCAAAGTAGCATGCAAAATCGCATATGCAAAAAAATATTAGGAAAATACTAAAAAATAATGACATCAGACCGCAGCCATCACCTTGACAAATTTGCATACACATAATCAATTAAATCAATTAAAATAAAATTAAAAAAATAAAAACAACAACATTAGAAAAAGAACCAAAGAGATTAAAGGCAAATTATCTGTTAGAAATAAAACAATTTAAATCAAAATCCACGTTCATTCCCGCTGGGGATAGGACCTCGTAGATCCAGAAAGATTCTCTACGGCTCAGTTTTCTGATATAATGGCCACCTCTCCAATTACGAGGAACTTTTTCAATTCCCCAAAATTTGAGGCATTTTTGGGTCCCTATGGTGACAAAGGCGGAAATGCCTAGACACACTGTGGGTTTTTACCCCCCGTTTGATGTTGCTAAAGTGTTCGCCTATTCTGACATGTAATGCTCTGGAAGTGCGGCCCACATACTGGAGGCCACAGTCACACTCCAGCATGTAGACCACACCCACAGAAGTACATGTAATTAAGCCCTCAATTTGATAGCTTTTATGCGTGACATTAGAAACGAATTCTTTCCGCCTTTTGATATTATTATTATTATTATTATTATACAGGATTTATATAGCGCCAACAGTTTACGCAGCGCTTTACAACATTAGGGAGGACAGTACAAGTACAATACAAATCAATACAGGAGAAATCAGAGGGCCCTGCTCGTTAGAGCCTACAATCTAGGAGGGAGGGTCAAGTTATACAAAAGGGTAATAGCAATGGGGGATGAGCTAATGGAGAAAATAGTGCAGTTATTAGATGGAGGCAGGATAGATTTCTCTGAAGAGGAAAGTTTTTACTGGCCTTTTTGCAGGTGGCACATTTGCCACATGCGTAAAAACCAGACAAGAAACCAAACAGCCTATTGGTCCCTATCTTAGGTGGATCAATAACCCCTGGTGCTAACCGGTCTCTTAAAGAGGGGTCTTTACGGTATATAAACCGTGGGTACTGAGGAAGGACAGATCCTAAAGTACGATCACTTTTTAAAATAGGCCAGTGTCTAGCTATAATCTGCTCCAATTTCTTATACTGAATATTATAGTCTAGTATAATGCGAAAACTGGTCTCATTATTATCTACTTCCGTGGATTTAACTCTATCACTAGGGTCTTCTGTTCAAATCCAACCTGGACACTATCAACATGAAGTCTGGAACAGGTTTAAAAAGTGAAGTGGTATACAGTATATCCTGTGGGGGGACAATGGATATGAGTGGCTGGAGGGTGTAGTGTGAGGAGTCTGAGATCAAAAGGAGGTAGCACAGTAAAGCCTTATCCCCTGAACCCCCTGGGGCGCAAGGCTCCTGACAGGGATGGGGTACTCTAGGTCACCAACCTTTCGGACCTCACAGACCACTAAACTCACAATTTTTCAATCCTGCGGACCACTAACATTAATCTTACACACAATGCTCCAGCTCTCTGCCCCCCCCCCCCACACACACACACTGCATCACACTGCTGCCTTATACAGAGTCATCATTTGATCTCATCTCCTTGTGCAGCCATGTGCTCGAGCTCCGTGCTTCCTCCCACAGTCTGTGGTCAGCGCTGACATTGGAGGTCCCTTCCTTCTTCACCTCCCGCTCTCTGCACTCCTGGTGCCCCCCTCTGAGTTCACAAGAGCCCTAACTACAGAGGAGGCATCGGGTATCAATGTGCAGTATTGACTGTCAGCACACATTGAGAAAAACACTGGAAACAACAATGGGTGGTGCACATTTACCGCCTTGTTGATTTGCAACAGAACTCCTGGGGACCACCAGGCTGAAACTGAGCAGTCTCCACTCCTTAGAAACCTACCAAAGCCAGTCCTTGAAGAGCTGTCCTGAAGAGAGACCCCGATGGAAAGAGAATAAAGACCCGAAAGCCACAGATCCTCATATTCCTCATGTGTGATGGAATGAGACATATGAAAATCTTCTGTTTTAGCGGAAGTCTTTATTGGGTTGTGCACTGCTTAGGCCAGCCTTTCTAAACCTTTTCAACACAGAGAAACCCATGAAATAACTTTACAATCTCATGGAACCCCTGCTTATAATTCCTTTATCTACAACTCATGATACATTAGTGTGATGGTCAGTGGGAAGAATCCCCCCCTTAACAGATCTCTAAAAATATCAATGGTGTCAGTGGGAACTTATGTGAGAGGTAGAAATTGCTCATTGCTCAATGGACCACTAGCTACCTTTGGAGGAACTCTGGGGTTCCATGGAACCTTGGTTTAGAAACCCTGGCTTAGAGTGAGAGCTGTATTGCTTTGGAGCTCTTTCACAAGGAGGGTAAAAACAGGCAGATGATTTGTGCTTTTACTGCTCACCTAAATCCTAACAAGGCAGCTGGATGGTGTAGTACACACGCCATGGCCACAATGCTTCGCGGCTCCTGCAAATTTAGGTCAGCTTGCAAAGTTTGACAGGCGGCACCATATGTCAAACTTGTCCATTAAGGTCCAATATGACTGTGCCTCAATCACAAGCCAAATGCTTGGCTCATAATTTTGGCTCATGATGAAAAACACGCATTCAGGAGGTGGCAGGACTGCCTCCTGAATGTCTGAAAGTGGCTGCTCTGTTGCCCTCTGAAGAGCCATCTGCAGTGCATTGTTCTTGAGAAGGTGGTAGAAACTGCCTCCAATATAAAAGAGCCCTTAGTCCCTTCTACCCATAAGCCTATCACACCTCCAACTCAAGCGTAGTACACACTAGTAGATTTTTTTCATTCAACCATCCCCGCCAGAACACTCCAGTCAGCGCTCTCAGCCATTGGCAGAGAGCGCTGATCGGGAACCAATCGACAGACCTTTTTTCGGTGATGCCCCCCAGCTTCTCTCGGACCGGCTGCAGTACACATGGGCCAAATGTTAGCCGGTTTATATTGAAGCAGCCGATGCCGCCCATCATTCGGCCCGTCTGTATTAGGCTTAACTGAACTTTTATCTCTTTCATCAGCTCATCCCCCACAGTTATAACCTTTTGTATCACTTGCCCCACCCTATTAGATTGTAAGCTCTTATGATCCTCCTAACCCTCTTAATTGTAACTGTATTGTCTCCATTTATATTGTAAAGCACTGCACAAACTTTTGGCGCTATGTAAATCCTGTATAATAATAAAAATAACCTGTGGGGTTATTCTTTGTCATGAGATAAAAAAAAATAAATTAAAAGGGGAGGGGGGCAGGTTGGGGGGGAAACCAACAGAAAAAGAGGAAAGCAGTCAAAGCGGGGGGGGGGTCCATAGGTGGGGACATAGCAGTCAAAGCTGGTGGGTCTATAGGTAGGAGCAGAGCAGCCAATGCTGAGGAATCCATAGGTGGGGGCATAGCAGTTATAGCTGGGGTGGTCCATTGGGTTGCCACTTCTTCTTTAAAGCAAACCCAAACACTTTAAATGTTTGCCCCCCTTAGAGTACCCCCCCCCATTAGATCAGGGTTAGCTTATATAGGCACCCCTACTTAGAGACCCCCCATTAGATCAGGGTTAGCTTATATAGGCACCCCTACTTAGAGACCCCCCATTAGATCAGGGTCCTCTTATATAGGCACCCCCACTTAGAGACCCCCCATTAGATCAGGGTCCTCTTATATAGGCACCCCCACTTAGAGACCCCCCATTAGATCAGAGTCTCCTTATATCAGCACCCCCAAGGCTACATTCACATTGGAGAGTAGGGCAAGTGGGAATAGTAGGTAGGTGTGGCCGTCAGCCCCGTTCATTATAATAACAGGTCACCGGCGGTCTCTGCTATTCGCTGCTGTCTGCACAGCCAGTGATTACCTGCGATTATCTTCACAGTGAACAGGGCCAGCGGCAGCATCTAGCTGCTAAGAGCCACAGCAGGAATTTCTGACTCCTGCAGCTAGCTGCTATTTGCAATGGCCCTAATTGCCAGTGTGAATGTAGTCTTAGAGACCCCCCATTATATTAGTCACCTTAAATAAGCACCTCCTTACATACCCCCATTAGATTAGAGGCCAACTATTAGATCCACACTCTTTAGATCAGAGTCCTCTTAGTGACTCCCTTAGAGACCGCCATTAGATCAGGTACCCCCCTATATCAGTGCCCCTGCCCCCTAAACACCCCAATTAGGGGGCCTGTGGGTAGATATGGTGTATTAGTGAGGTGCAATTAAAGGAGGGAGGTATAAAGTCGTCTGTCCATGACATCCAGACGCATTGGAATTTTCCTAGCTTATCCTCCTGTAACCCTGTTAGCTTTCCGATTGCTCCTCATTCCTATGGTGGCCATATGCATAGTGATCACTCGTACCTATATTAATCACCAATCCCTAACAAGTATTTTATCACTGTAAACCCCACTTCAAGGGGTAATTATTTTAGTTGCCTGGAGTTGGGCTTTAATGATACAATGCTTGTTCTCTGGTAGCTGGTATGGTAATGGGGCCCCTTTCCGCCCCCAGGCCCCATAGCCATTATATGAGCTGCTATGGCTATTGTAACTCTACTGGGCAGATAATAGTTCAGAGCATTTGAGACGTTTGGCTGTGAAGAGTGGTGAGATCTGCTGTAGAATGGGATCTGCCGTAAGAATGGGATCCTGACTGAAGCTGCTCTGTGTATTACAGGTATACAGAACAATGTCCGCGCTTTGGAGCACGCACTGAGACGCCTGCATGTGTACCATGACTGTAAACCCATACTGGGCAGCAATCAGAAGCCGTACATCCCTCGGGAAAGCCAGGTAATCTCTGCCAATCCACCGTATGTGTTTAATGAGCCCCAACCTGTGACCAACGCTTCATATCTTATTCTAGATAAAAGTGAGGCCAGTCAGCTAACAGCACAGAGGAGTGCAGGAGGTGAATGTGGAGGATCTGTGTGGGTGACGTATTGTACCACTGATACAAGGGAGGGGGCAGAGAGAGAGGAAGGAACAGAGTCCTCCAGCAGTGCAGAGTATTTCAGAAAATATAGAGGGGTTATGTCAGAAACAATGAAGTCAGACCGAGACAGAAGTACAGTTAAATCACACTTGTTTAATAATAAAAGTAAATAGAACAAACATAGTCAAAACATAGCCAGAGTTCAGGAACCAGAACAGATAGTCAGACAAGCCAAACGTCACAAAGCCGAAGATGAGCACAGTAAAATAGCAAGCAGGATCTGGAGCCAGAATGGATGTCAGCCAAGCAAGTCTTTTAACAGGAATGCAGGAGACATCTCTGTGATGTTGACCATGGTGAAGGCAGAGATCCTCTGGGCTGGGCGGCTTAAAGGGGTTGTAAAGTTATTTTTTTTTTTTTTTAAAATAACAAACATGTTATACTTACCTTCACTGTGCAGCTCGTTCTGCACAGAGTGGCCCCGAACCTGGTCTTCTGGGGTCCCTCGGCGGCTGTTTCAGCTCCTCCCCGCAAGCATTAACCACCCTAATGTGAGCTCCCTCGCATGGTGGTGAGTGCTTGCGGGCGCGCTCCCGTGATACAGCCGGCGGCTATAGCCGCTCGCTGTATCACTCGGCCCCGCCCCCGGCGCGCCGCGTCATCGGATGTGATTGACAGCAGCGCGAGCCAATGGCTGCGCTGCTTTCAATCCATCCACTGCAGCCAATCAGCGACCAGGCTGAGCTGCAATGAAGCTGACGAGGACGAGGAGCGAAGATTCGAGGCGTCAGGTAAGTAAAACGGGGGGTCTGGGGGCGGCGGTACTGTCAAAAGTTTTTTCACCTTAATGCATAGAATGCATTAAGGTGAAAAAATTTTTACCTTTACAACCCCTTTAAGTAGGCAGGACTGACGAGCAGGATATTATCAACAGCTGAGTACCTGTGGAGAGATAGGAGCTGGCAATTAGCTGACAGCTGAGCGGCCAGCTCAGAGAAGGAAGGGCTGAGCCCAGCCCTGACAGGTTATTTGCAAAGGGACAAATGTAGAACTGGGTCAAACCAGAGGCAGGGGAGGCACATGCCTTGGGAACTCCTATAGATGGGTGCACATTTTGATGCATTTACCTCGGGTGGCAGAGATCTTTTTACCAGCACTAGTGAGGATTTTACATAAAAATCCGGTTAAAGTGAAATAAGTGGACTTTCTGACTGCAGTTCAGGGACAGGGTGTGCTGTGTAATGTTAATTAGAGGCAAACAATCAGGATAATCAATGCTGTCAGAGGGGATTTATAGCCCTGTAGAAGCAACTTCCTGCTAGTTATGTAGGGATCATTGGAAGGAACCACATTGGCCAGTAGGGGGACCCAATCTTTAACATACCCGGAAGTGTGGAATAGGGCCGGCACAGGAGCTATGCTACAGAGTGAGGTTGTAGAAAATCGGCTGACTGACAGGTATGTATTGTCAATAATCCTATCGTGCACGTTCCTGGAAAGTATGGCTCTTAAAATGGTGGGTGCTGTAGCGATTACCATTTGGATCCTGGAAACGTCAAGCAAGTGAACATATTTGCCAGCACACCATGTATCAACACTTCCGTCCAAAGGTTTCTTTTATTCAGAGAGATCACATCACAGAAATAAGTGCTACTAGCACAACATGTGCTGGCGAATATGTTAACTTGACAGGTATGTATAATACTGCTTCCTTCACTGGTTAGTACATTTTTTATTTTGTTGGCCCCTGACAGGGTCACTTTAATTAAAGTCCTTGTATTTCCCCTGCAACTCCCTCCTGGAAATCACTCTGTACTTTAGGGGGGGAGCTGAAAAGTGTATGGGGTGAACCCCTGTAACCTTCTTACGGCCACCGCCATAGTAGCCTGTTTTTTTTGTAGAAGTGATCTATGTGTACCAAAGTGGTACAGAGCGCCCTCCTCTGGTCCTCACACTCACCTGTTTCCTTTGTAAATCCTAGGCCGCTATAGAAGATTTCAGGATGCTGAGAGGCAGAGGAAAATTTAGAATATACCCAGAAGTGCTTGGCTCTCTTTTTTAAAAAAAAATAACTGCTCCACAATACACTCTGTATACCCCTGACAAAGCCACAGTGTATACCCCTGACGAAGCCAAAATGTATACCCCTGACAAAGCCACAGTGTATACCCCTAACGAAGCCAATATGTATACCCCTGACGAAGCCAAAATGTATACCCCTGACAAAGCCACAGTGTATACCCCTGACGAAGCCAAAATGTATACCCCTGACAAAGCCACAGTGTATATCCCTGACAAAGCCACAGTGTATACCCCTGACAAGGCCACAGTGTATACCCCTGACGAAGCCACAGTGTATACCCCTGACGAAGCCAAAAATGTATACCCCTGATGAAGCCACAGTGTATAACCCTGACAAAGCCACAGTGTATACCCCTGACGTAGCCACAGTGTATACCCCTGACGTAGCCACAGTGTATACCCCTGACAAAGCCAAAAATGTATACCCCTGACGAAGCCACAGTGTATACCCCTGACGAAGCCACAGTGTATACCCCTGACAAAGCCACAGTGTATACCCCTGACGAAGCCACAGTGTATACCCCTGACAAAGCCACAGTATATACCTCGATGGGGGCACAGACCGCGGCATAACATGTAGGGTTTATTGTGGGAGAACCTTATCATTTTTATTGATGACGGGGGCAATGATGTCATGGCTTCCACCTCATCCAATCAGAGAACACTTTGCTTTCATTGAGATAATGCAAAGTGTTCTCAATCTGTGCCAAGCAGGTGACCTCCTATGTTCACTAAGGAGCAGGTTGTCTGCTCCACATGGGACCTGGTAGCCAGTAGAGATCAGTATGGTAGCAGTGTCTACTACTGTGACTTCCAGCTATCAGGGGAATCCCACAACTATGGTATATACATAATTACACTGCTCCAAGTTGGTCAAATGTAACTTTGTCATACCTGGAATTCAGCTTTATACTGGAACTAATCCTACATTTAAAAAATAATTGTGATCAGGCAGCTTTTTAATGCGGAAGAGATATGCTATTAGTGCATAAATTCCCATTATGGGTGACACAGTTTGTGTGCAGAAATACCCAGAGACCAATAACTGCTATACAGAGAATATGTATAAAGCTGCAAACGGTTACAGTGGGTAAAGTACTGAATACATTTATTGATATTAAATGGTTCTATGTTCATCGCCCACCAAGGTAGCATTGCGAGAGAAATAGAGGATCATGGATGTACAGTGCCTTGAAGAAGTATTCATACCCCTTGAGATTTTCTACATTTTGTCATGTTAAAACCAAAAACATAAATGTATTTTATTGGGATTTTATGTGATAGACCAACACAAAGTGGCACATAATTGTGAAGTGGAAGGAAAATGATAAATGTTTTTCAAAACTTTTTACAAATAAATATGTGAAAAGTGTGGTGTGCATTGGTATTCAGTCCCCCGGAGTCAATACTTTGTAGAACCTCCTTTCACTGCAATTACAGCTGCAAGTCTTTTTGGGGATGTCTCTACCAGCTTTGGACATCTAGAGAGGACATTTTTTGCCATGCTTTGATCTAAACCATTCCATTTTAGCTCTGGCTGTATGTTTAGGGTCGTTGTCCTGCTGGAAGGTGAACCTCCACCCCAGCCTCAAGTCTTGCAGACTCTAACAGGTTTTCTTCTAAGATTGCCCTGTATTTGGCTCCATCCATCTTCCCATCAACTCCGACCAGCTTCCCTGTCCCTACTGAAGAAAAGCATCCCCACAACATGATGCTGCCACCACCATGCTTCACAGTGAGGATGGTGTGTTCAGGGTGATGTGCAGTATTAGTTTTCCGCCACACATAGCGTTTTGCTTTTAGGCCAAAAGATTAAATTTTGGTCTCATCTGACCAGAGCACCTTATTCCACATGTTTGCTGTGTCCCCCACATGGCTTCTCACAAACTGCTAACAGGACTTCTTATGGCTTTATTTCACCAATGTCTTTCTTCTTGCCACTCTTCCGTAAAGGCCAGATTTGTGGAGAGCACGACTAATAGTTGTCCTGTGGACAGATTTTCCCACCTGAGCTGTGGATCTCTGCAGCTCCTCCAGAGTTACCATGGACCTCTTGGCTGCTTCTCTGATTAATGCTCTCCTTGTCCGGCCTGTCAGTTTAGGTGGACGGCCATGTCTTGGTAGGTTTGCAGTTGCGCCATACTCTTTCCATTCTCAGGTGATGGATTGAACAGTGCTCCGTGAGATGTTAAAAGCTGGGAATATTATTTTATAACCTACCCCTGCTTTAAACTTCTCCACAACTTTATCCCTGACCTGTCTGGTGTGTTCCTTGGCCTTCATGATGCTGTTTGTTCACTAAGGTTGTCTAACAAACCTCTGAGGGCTTCACAGAACAGCTGTATTTTATACTGAGATTAAATTACACACAGGTGGACTCTATTTACTGATTAGGTGACTTCTGAAGGCAATTGGTTCCACTAGATTTAAGTTAGGGGTATCAGAGTAAAGGGGGCTGAATACAAATGTATGCCACACTTTTCACATATTAATTTGTAAACAATGTTGAAAACCATTTATCATTTTCCTTCCACTTCACAATTATGTGCCACTTTGTGTTGGTTTATTACATAAATTCCCAATAAAATACATTCACGTTTTTGGTTGTAACATGACAAAATGTGGAAAATGTCAAGGGGTATGAATACTTTTTTAAGGCACTGTATCTGTTCTATCAGCTTAAATAATAAGAGATTGCAGCTGCAGTACTCCCCTTCTTTCTGGTGCTGTCCTCTGCAGTAATTCTGTTTCACCACAAGATGTCCTCAGTCTTCTGGGTTGAATCAATGTCCTGGTTAGGAGCAGTAAAATGGGAATCATTTTGGGCAACAAAGTTGATCCTAACAAAGGGGGGAGTCTGCCTGATCTTCATGGCAATAAATCTGAATGGTACTCGGGGTAACCGTTTTCACAGTTTCATACAATTTTCAGGGTCGAAGTGTTTCGACAGCCTTGTATTTTAGATTTTGCAAAAAAATATATATATATGATTTATATTGTGTTTGTGTGCTTGTGAGCTTCTTAAATTGTGCATTAGAAGCTGCAGCACGTCTGATAGAACCCGCCTCATTTCCTGAATGGAGGACGTCCAGCATCATTTAGATCTTTCTTCCCCAGCCAGACTGTCCCTAGCACACCCATCTCATTCATTGGATTTTAGTTCTTTCCGCCTGTCTAGGAACGCTCACTCACCAACACTGACACCCACCCATGAAGGCATTTTTATATCTGCATAACCCTTCCCCAGTGCCAATCCATTGCTTGCATCCGGACTGAGGGTCAGTTCACACTTCAGGAACACACCACTCTGCGGGCCACTCCCACCAGCCATGATCTGCCTGCATTGCATAGAGAAACATAGAGACACGATGAAACTGTAATGCATGTTTCATGTGGTGGGCAGCACAGTGGCTATGTGGTTAGCATGCTGCCTGGCAGCACTAAGGTCATTGGTTCGAATCCCAACCACGGCACCACCTGCCTGGAGTTTGCATGTTCTCCCTGTGCCTGCGTGTGTTTCCTCCGGGTACTCCAGTTTCCTCCCACACTCCAAACACATGCTGGTAGGTTGATTGGCTCCTATCTAAATTGCCCTTGTTTGTGTATGAACGGTATGAATGTGAGTTAGGGACCTCGGATTGTAAGCTCCTTGAGGGCAGGGACTGATGTGAATGTACAATGTATATGGAAAGTGCTGCATAAATTGACCACGCTATATAAGTACTTGTAATAAAGCAGAGTGTTTTGAACCTATGTACTAAAACCTCACAAAATGTTGTCTCTATTCTTTTCTTACCAGCTTGAGAAAGAGATTCATCCGGTATCCTGGAAAAGTAAGAAAGAGCTCTTTGCAGATGTCCTAACGAGTATGAGAGAACGGCGCCATCTAGTGGAGGTTCCTCTGGGTAGGTAGTCATCTACACTTGGGCACATCTTCTGGTGATCGAGTATCAGTCCATTCTTCCAACAATTGTCATAAATACAGTTGTTTTTTTTATTTTAAAGAGTCAGTTGTTACAAAAACTAAGGTTTTAGTTCTTTATAGATGTGAGAAAGTTAAAGTATGTGTAATATACAGTAAATATATATATAAAATAGTTGAAGTATATCTTAAGCTAAAACGTTATTCTATTTATTTATTTTAGTTTTGGATAAATTACAGAACACTTAGAACCCCCGTTGTTGTTTTTTCCCCGCCATCTGTGTCCCATTATTGACAAAACAGGAAGAGAGAGGAAATCCCTCCAAAGTGACTGAAATCCCCTCCCAGAGAGTTGTCGCTAGAAAAAGTGTCCACATCGGGGTTTTCTGGTTTGTTGACAACTCAAAAATGTGGAATTTTCCCATCACAGTCTGGTTGGGTGACCATTAGGACACATAGAGAGTGTGAATCTTCCCAGCGGGGACAGCTTATAAAGTCCTGACAGGGGTTCTTTTCCTTCCTCACGCCATCCATAACTAAAAAAATAATACATAGGTTAGAAGTACATTTTAAATGATCTATTGTTTTCTTCTGTTTCTTGGGACTCTTCTGGTGAGATCCCTGGTGTGATCTCTTAGGCTGATGTCCTACTGTGGCCATGATGAGGGACTTTCACCATCCCTGTGCTGGATTCCTGGTTCTGCACACCTGCTGTGCCCATTATGAGGTGTTCCCACCATCCCTGTGCTGAGTTCTAGGGTCTGTACACCTGCTGTCCCCATTACGAGGGGTTCCCACCATTCCTGTGCTGAGTTCCAGGGTCAGTACATATGTTGTGCCCATTATGAGGGACTTTTACCAACCCATTTCTGGATTCCTGGTTCTGCACACCTGCTGTGCCAATTTTGAGGGACTCCCACCATCCCTGTGCTGAGTTCCCGAGTCTGTACACCTGCTGTGCCCATTATGAGGGGTTAATTTTGTTTATTGAAAAATCTTACAAACAACAACTTATATACAGTAAAACCATAACAAATAAATAAAACATATTTACAAAATAATTGAATACGACTATACAAAACAAAAAAACAAGAACATAATAAATGGTGCAAACCAAATTGCGCACAACATAATCCCTATGAGAGAGCCAGACTAAGGAACATCGCCGTCAGCATGGATGTAGCCACCTGTCTTTCTCAAGACCCTGAATCTTCCCAACCTCACCCAGAATGTCCTGCATCACCACTTCGACAGGGAGGATTTTACTCTATAAGGATACCTGACACTGTGCACTCCACGTGAAATAACGGACTACTAGACTAATAAAAAAAAAGTGTTTCCAAATCATAATCCCGACGAGTCTGGAATGCCCCATACACCCAGTCTGCATAACTCATATGGGGGAGGAAGGGTATACTCAGAGCCCTCCCCACCCTCTTGTACACCTCTATATTAAAAGGACGCTGAAGTAGAAAATGATCCGTGGACTCCACCACTCCTCCACACTCCACTCTCGGCAGCCCCGATCACTCATGGAAAGAAACTTCAAGTTGCCCTTCACATATAGTTTTCCATGAAAGACAAGCCAAGCCTGATCCCTAAACTTCATTGGGATTCTCTCCAAATTAATCAATCGCAAACCCACCCCCAAAACCAGGCTTCGGCAATTCCTTAAGGCCAGTGGCTCACAAAAAGCAGAGCTCATGATCCGCTTCTCAAGAAGTTTACTTGGAAGAGATCTGACTTCTCCTGCTGTTACTTGCCACTGCCGAAGCATTTTCAAACACGGGGCAACATAAGCCGGGAGCTGTTCATGCTTGACCCTCAGGCTTCTCACTGGCCCACCATTTTCCCAGTCTCGCAGAAAGGGCTTAAACCAGGACTGGAAAATACCAACTCACCCAGGCGGTCTCTCTGCCAACATGTTACCAAGATTGTACTTCACAAACATCAGAGAGAAAAAGACTACAGGGTTGATCATTCCTAGACCACCCTCCCGCCTAGGAAGGTAAGTCACATTCCTTTTGATCAGGTTTATTTTGTTCTCTCATAACAGCTGGAAGAAACAACTATAGATCCGGTATAGAGAGAAACTGCAAAACGCAAACAAAACTGACATACAGAAAAATCTGAATCGGGTAAGTCTTGATCAGATCAACCTTTTCCCTCAAGGAAAGCTGCCAACCTTTCCAGCTTGGCATCGGCATTCTCCAGCCTGTTCACCCAGTTTGCATGACCATAGTCACCTGGGCCAAATTCAATGCCTAGAACTCTATTTTTTTTGTGGGGCTCCAGGAAGTAATCTGGGAGAACAAAGCTCTCACCTTCCACGCCCATCCAGAAAGCTTCACACTTGTCCTGGTTGACCTTTGAACCTGATGCCTCTGTATCACTGAGACTACCTCCTGCGTCTCCCCAGTCCCAGAGACAAAAACAGAAACATCATCAACATAGGCCCCAACCTTCAAAGGAGGCTCACCAGCAATGCCCAAAGGTACCCCACACAATGGTCCACTCTCTAGCCTTCTAATGAAGAGGTCGATTGCAAACACATATAGCAGAGGACTCAATGGACACCCCTGACGCACACCCGAGCCGACCACAAAGGGCTGCCCTACCCAACCATTAACCAGAGAAAAGCTTTCAGGCCCTTTGTACAAAATCTGGAGGCAATCAATGAAACCCCCCTCCAAGCCATATTTGCCAAGAAGGAGCCATAAGTACTCATGATTAACCTGATCAAAGGCCTTAGCCTGATCCAATGTCAGCAAAAGGTACCCCAAGCCCTACCACGCTCCAAGGCCTCCTGAATAGCTAACACTGCTGAAAAAGTGCTTCTACCTTGGACCGAGAAGTGCTGGTAGTAGGATAACAAGCTGCCTGCCACTGGTGATAATCACCAGAAAAAAATCTTTGCCAGTATCTATCCAAGACTAATGGGGTGCCAATTCCCAATCATCGAAGGATCTTTACCCTTTGACAGAAAGATCACTGCAGATTGCCTCATGGAGGGAGGGAGAGAACCCCCATACAAACAGCCATTAAAAACCTCTGTAAGGTAGGGAGCCAGGATCGTCTTAAAACATTTATAAAATTCAGCTGTCAAACCATCTGGCCCTGGCGTTTTCTTGATGGCTAGTTTACCAATAGCCTGGATTACCTCATCTGCAGTGATTTCATCTGTCAAATTCATCAAAGGAACATTGCTCTCCAGACCTGATGTAGAGTCCAAAAAACCCAATATCCTTATCCGATCAAGGTTCCTTCCTCCCAGGAGATCGGCATAGTATGACCTGACATCCTCCAGGATCCCTGACCTAGACTTCGTCAGAGAGCCCGTACTGTCCCTCAGGCCATTGACCGTCTTAACTGCTACACTCTGTTTACAGTTCTGGTAAGGGTCAGGCGAATGGTATTTCCCATAATCCCTCTCCTGAACCAAAGACCATGCCGGTCATATTGATGTCTCCTAAGGAGGAGCTTCACCTCAGAGATCTCCCCAGAATCTCCTCCATTCGAAATAAATGGCAAATCTGAATCAAACTGATTTGCCAAAGGCAAAACCTTAGGACTTGAGGTAACTGAACCCCTTTTTTTCCTTCTTTTGTCCCTCCTCCTTCTATCCTCCAACCACTCCATATCATCCTTAGACAAACCGGAATCAACAGCTTCCCCACTCCTACCCTCCCCTTCACCCCCCTCCCCCCACTCTCCCTTCCCTTACCTACCACTAGGCCAGCCTCTTCACCATCCTCCCCACTCCTCTGCACCTCACGATCCTCAATAGAAACCTTGCAGTTTTGAGGGAGGGGGAATGGCACTGTACTTGATGCACCTGCCTCTATACCTCTTGGTGCCTCTGCAATTTTGGAAGACATAGAAGGATTGGACACATTCTTGGTAACTGATACCTTACCTACAGACTGGGAAGACACGGGCACAGACTGGGGCACCACAGATTGGGAAGACACAGGCACACTAGGTAAACGCACAGACTGGGAAGACACAGACATACTGGGTATTGGCACAGACTCAGATGGAATCGCAGGCACCCCAGCTGCTGAGCTCTGAGCATCCTCCATGTCCTGGCGGAAGAACTCTCTCATAAGCTCAGGCTTGTTATGCATTGCCTCAGGACACTGACTGTAAGGATGTCCCACCACATTGCCCAGATTGCACCTTATAATGTTACAATCCTTTGCCAAATGTCCTGCACCCTGACACAGAGAGCACTTTATCACGGGACAGGAGGATGCAAGATGCCCTTTATCTCCACACTTGTTGCAGAGCTTTGGCTGGCCCAGGTAGAAAATGTTCAGCCTGTCTCTCCCCAGGAAAGCTGAGGATGGCAGATGCTGGACGACATTGTCACTGACTTTTAATTTTAACTGCACAGACCATCCCCCCATCCATATTCCCCGGTCATCCAAAATCTTCTTTAGGGTGCTCAGGATGTCTCCATACCTCCTCAACCATACAGATAAATCCCCTTGTGGTATGGACTCATTGTGGACAAGAACTGTCACCATTTTAATGAGTGGCTGGCGTGATACAAGCTTGGGGATGAGCCCTCTCCAGTCAGGCAGGCCCCTATACACATGCTCATATTTCTCCCAAAATATGTCCAAAGACTCCAGACGGATAAAGCACAAATCATACTCGTAGGAACCGGACAGACTGATCAGGGCAAAGATATCTGTGGGCCTAAACCCTATCCGCAGAATTTTATCCTCCACTGCCCTCCTATGCAGAGGAAGTCCACCCCCCTCCCATCTAAGCTGCACAATATTCCTCCTTTTGAACAGGAAGGAAAATAAAACATTTCCATGCTCCTTCCCTGTTTGCTCCCCCTTCCCAGATCCTGTAGCAGCAACACCAGCATAAGTTTTCCTTACAGACACACCAATTGCAGTCTTGTCCTTAGACACAATCAAACTGGCTGACAGAGAGTCTGATTCAGCAGGGATAGCAGTCTTTGGATCAACAGAGGTGAGACCTGCTCTCTCCCTCTGCTCTGAACACTCAGCTTCTTTCCTGGGTTCAAGCACAGTCTTGGCTACTGCAGACTCCTGGAGAGTTGTAGCACTACTGCTCCCAGCATCTCCTCCACCATTCTCAGGAACAGCCGCTGTGTCGGGTTCAGGCAAAGTCACTGTATTGTCCATGGAGCTCAACTCTGCAGACTCTTCCCCTAGAAGCTGACAGTTACTCTCACCAATTTCATCCGAAGCTTTGTTTTCAGCAGGTAATTCAGACTGCATTGCATGCTGTACATTGTCTATGGGTCTGGGCTGACTGCCCGTAGCACTACAACCCTCAGCAAGCCCACTGTCATTAATCAAGTCCACATTACCACCCTGCACACACACTGTACCCATACCTCCCAACTTTTTGAGATGGGAACGTGGGACACCTATCAGCAAAAGTATGTAGGCATAGGACACACCCCTTGTCGGTTGACACGCCCCCTTAAAGAAGAATTATACAAAAAAATGATTAAACACACAGTCCTTTTTTTTACCATTACTATTTCTTTATACTGGGTTTTGACATTTACAAATGCAGCAATTTATAAATTGGATGAAAGATTTAGCATTGGAAAACACTTTTTGGAAGATAAAAAGTGCATTTTATTTACAACTATATAGATCAGACCAAAATGAGGGACAAATGAGGACAAAAGAGGGACAGAGGGACTTTGTTCCAAATCAGGGACAGTCCCTCAAAATCAGAGACAGTTGGGAGCTATGCTGTACCTGCTTGCTGTGCTGTTACCTTTGCGATGTCATGGCTGACGGTGGGATCAGACTTACCCCCAGCTGCTGCAGACTTCATGGTGAATCTTGCGCTCTCCCCAGGTCTCTCTTCCACAGGGCGAGGAACGGTGTCCATGTCCTCATCATCTGAGGAATCCGCATCCGGAGGGGATTCCAGCTTAGTGATGAACAGGGCTGGTGCAAGGATTTTTGACACCCTAGGCGAAACCTCATTTTTGCGCCCCCCCGGCCCCCCCGGCTCCTAACACAGCTCATAAATCAATCATTCAAAGAAGGGACTGTGCCAACCTCCCTCAAGCAAGGCATCGTCAAACCTCTCCTAAAGAAAGCCAATCTCGACCCTAAGGACCCTAACTGCCGCAGACCAATAACAAGCCTCAACACCATCTCCAAGATTATGGAGAAAGCAGTAGTACAACAGCTACAACGCCACCTGGACACACACCAACTCCTGGACCCTCTGCAATCAGGCTTCCGCCCAGGCCATGGCACAGAAACAGCACTTCTGAAGATATGGGATGATGCCCTTGAAGCAGCAGACGACGGAGAACAGAGTCTCCTGGTACTGTTAGACCTCAGCGCAGCATTCGATACAGTAGACCACAATACTTTACTCGTCCGCCTCGCTGAAGTAGTAGGAGCTACAGGTTCTGCTCTAAAATGGTTTACATCCTTCCTAGAGAATCGCTCCCAGACAGTGAAACTAGGTACATTCACCTCGGAACCCCGGGCAGTCTCCTGCGGAGTCCCTCAAGGATCACCCTTGTCACCAGTACTATTCAATATATACATCCGCCCACTTCTCAATATCATCAGGAAAACCGATCTTTGTTTCCATTCATACGCTGACGACACCCAACTCTACCTTCGTATCAACGGACAAAAAGACCTTCATCAGCAATTACAGAAATGCCTCTCCTTAATAGACGACTGGATGACCACTAGCTCCCTCAAACTCAACGGATCAAAAACAGAACTACTTCTCCTACAAGCTAACAAAAATTCCAAAATAAAGACTACATGGACACCTCCCACCATCCTTGGACAGACCATCTCCCCAAGCACCAAAGTCAAGAGTCTTGGAGTCATTTTTGACTCAGGAATGACAATGGATGCACAAATAGGATCAGTGGTGAGCGGATCCCACCATCTCCTCCGCCAACTACGCAGACTAATCCCCTTCATCCCAGAAGAGGACAAAGCGGCAGTTGTGGGAACAATCATCAATTCCCGACTCGACTACGCAAATTCGCTCTACGTAGGACTACCCCAATATCAGCTTGCGCGCTTACAACTCATCCAAAACACGGCGGCAAGACTGTTAACAGGAAAAAAACCCTGGGAATCCATCTCCCCCTCCCTAAAGAGCCTACACTGGCTAACCGTGAAGAAACGGATCACATTCAAGACCCTCTGCATCACCCACAAATGCGTACAAGGAAACGCCCCACCATATCTCCGCGAGAAAATAAAACACTACACACCGAATCGCAGTCTTCGATCAGCTAACCAAAACCTCCTTACCATTCCCAAATACCGCTACAAAGCAAAGGGAGAACGAAGATTCGCAGTCCAAGGACCTCAACTATGGAACGCTCTTCCTACCAACATCCGCATGGAAGAAAACCACCAGGCCTTCAGAAAAAAACTAAAGACCTTCCTTTTCTGAGAAGCTGACATCAGAAAATGCATCCAGCGCCTTGAGGCGATTCAGTTCGCATTTGCAGCGCTTTATAAATCATTCATTCATTCATTCATTCATTCATTCACCCCTTCTCCACTCCCTTCGCCCTGCCCATGTATATCCCATCTTTTTAATGAAGTGCCCATCAAATGCAGCCCACCAGCGCCCATCAAATACAGCCCACCAGTGCCCATTAATAAATGTTTGCTTGCTTCCATTTATTTGGAAGTCTGGACACAGATACAGTCCTCCGCTGCCGCTTCGCCTCTGACACTATGTGCGAACGGAGTGGCGGCTGCCTGCTGATGCTGACACTTGCTTGCTGCAGAGAGAAGAGAGTAGGAACACCAGTGGTCCGGCGCCCTAGGGAGCAGTGCACCCTAGGCGGCTGCCTAGTTTGCCTAATGGTAGCACCGGCTCTGGTGATGAACTCCAGCATGCCAGTACTTCCCTCAACCTCCTGCTCAGATGTTCCATATTGCTGCTGCGTAGGGAGGGGGACAGAGGCCTCCGCCACTGTAGGCTCGGCAGATGCCTGAAGTGTTGAACAGCTGGACTCATCCTCCAGGCCACTTTCTCACTCTCTGCTGACTCTGTCTGTACCTGCATCTGCTCACTGATTGGGTCACTTTTCATGCAGGAAACAGTTCTCATTCGGCTAAACAGTTCCTTGTTTCTATATTTTTCTTTCAATATTCCGCTATTCTCCTTCAGAGAGCTGACCAGTTCCTTCTGCTTCCTCACAGCTTGCTCCAAGTCCTTCAACTCAGGCCTCAGAGCCGGTCTCTACTTACTGTATACTTTGGCACACAAATCTGTTTTTTCTTCCTAAATTCAGCCATCAAAACTAACAATTTCTCCTCTTCTTTCTCAATTTGTTTCAAGCCTACAGATAATCCCCTGTCTTAAGGCAGACAGGGACTCATCTCTCCTTGGGCCAGGCCTAGTATCTTCCACAGGCTGAGGCCTAGTCCCAGGCCTATCCAGGGGGCCCCCGCCAGGGCCCTCCCCAGGATCCAGCATTCCTCCTGGGGCAGAGAAGCAACTCTAGCCCCTGGTCTCTGGAAGCACAGGAGCTAAGGAACCAGCAACCTCACTGTCAAGGAGCAGAATGGCCGTTTCCCACCATCCCTGTGCTAAATTCCAGGGTCTGTACACCCGCTGTGCCCGTTACGAGGGGTTCCCACCATCACTATGCTGAGTTACCGGGTCTGTACACCTGCTGTGCCCGTTACGAGGGGTTCGCACCATCACTATGCTGAGTTACCGGGTCTGTACACCTGCTGTGCCCGTTATGAGGGGTTAATTTTGTTTATTGAAAAATCTTACAAACAACTTATATACAATAAAACCATAATAAATAAATAAAACATATTTACAAAATAATTGAATATGATTATACAAAACAAGAGCATAATAAATGGTGCAAAGCAAATTGCCCACAACACAATCCCTACTGGAGAGCCAGACTAAGGAACATCACCGTCACCATGCATGTAGCCTTTTATCAAAAATATATTTGATCTTGAAAATCTAGGGGAGTGAATCAAGAATACAAAGAAACACCCCGAAATCAACAGGCAGCAGCTACAGAGTCCTGATATTCCTCCACGCCCTTATCCAGGCCTCCTGCTGCCACCTGCCTTTCTCAAGACCCCGAATCTTCCCAACCTCACCCAGAATGTGCTGCACCACCACTTCGACAGGGAGGATTTTACTCCATAAGGATACCTGACACTGTGCACTCCACGTGAAATAACGGACTACTAGACTAACTAAAAAAAGTGTTTCCAAATCATAATCCCGACGAGTCTGGAATGCCCCATACACCCACTCTGCATAACTCATATGTGGGAGGAAGGGTATACTCAGAGCCCTCCCCACCCTCTTGTACACCTCTATATTAAAAGGGCATTGAAGTAGAAAGTGATCCGTGGACTCCACCACTCCTCCACACTCCACTCTCGGGCAGCTCCGATCACTCATGGAAAGAAACTTCAAGTTGCCCTTCACATATAGTTTACCATGAAAGGCAAGCCAAGCCTGATCCCTAAACTTCAATGGGATTCTCTTCAAATTAATCAATCGCAAACCCACCCCCAAAACCAGGCTTGGGCAATCCCTTAAGGCCAGTGGCTCGCAAAAAGCAGAGCTCATGATCCGCTTCTCAAGAAGTTTCCTTGGAAGAGATCTGACTTCTCCTGTTGTTACTTGCCACTGCCGAAGCATTTTCAAACACGGGGCAACATAAGCCGGGAGCTGTTAATGCTTGACCCTCAGGCTTTTCACTGGCCCACCATTTTCCCAGTCTTGCAGAAAGGGCCTAAACCAGGACTGGAAAATACCAACCCACCCAGGCGGTCTCTCTGCCAACATGTTACCAAGATTATACTTCACAAACATCAGAGAGAAAAAGACTACAGGGTTGACCATCGCTAGACCACCCTCCCGCCTAGGAAGGTAAGTCACATTCCTTATGACAAGGTTTATTCTGTTCCCCCATAACAGCTGGAAGAAACAACTATAGACCCTGGTATAGAGAGAAACTGGCAAAATGCAAACAAAACTGACATACAGAAAAATCTGAATCAGGTAAGTCTTGATCAGATCAACCTTTTCCCTCAAGGAAAGCTGCCAACCTTTCCAGCTTGCCACCTTGGCATCGGCATTCTCCAGCCTGTTCACCCAATTTGCATGACCATAGTCACCTGGGCCAAATTCAATGCCTAGAACTCTTTGTTGGGGCTCCGGAAAGTCATCAGGGAGAACAAAGCTCTCACCTTCCATGCCCATCCAGAAAACTTCACACTTATCCTGGTTGACCTTTGAACCTGATGCCTCTGCATACTGCCCTATCACTGAGACCACCTCCTGTGCCTCCGCAGTCCCAGAGATAAAAACAGATACATCATCAGCATAGGCCACAACCTTCAAAGGAGGCTCACCAGCGATGCCCAAAGGTACCCCACACAAAAGTCCACTCTCTAGCCTTCTAATGAAGGGGTCGATTGCATCCACTCTCTAGCCTTCTAATGAAGGGGTCGATTGCAAACACATATAGCAGAGGACTCAATGGGCACACCTGAGCCAACCACAAAGGGCTGCCCGACCCAACCATTAACCAGAGGAAAGCTTTCAGCCCCTTTGTACAAAATCTTGAGCCAATCAATAAAACCCCCCTCCAGGCCATATTTGTCAAGAAGGAGCCACAAGTACTCATGATTAACCTGATCAAAGGCCTTAGCCTGATCCAATGCAGCAAAAATGTACCCCAACCAGCAGCCCTACAACGCTCCAAGGCCTCCCGGACAGCTAACACCGCTGAGAAAGTGCTTCTACCTTGGACCGAACAGTGCTGGTGGCGGGATAACAAACTGCCTGCCACTGGTGATAATCGCCAGAAGAAAATCTTTGCCAGTATCTTTCTATCGACATTAAGAAGACTAATGGGGCGCCAATTCCCAAACATCGAAGGATCTTTACCCTTTGACAGAAGTATCACTGCAGTTTGCCTCATGGAGGGAGGGAGAGAACCCTCATTCAAACAGCCATTAAAAACCTCCGCAAGGTAGGGAGTCAGGATCGTCTTAAAACATTTATAGAACTCGGCTGTCAAACCATCTGGCCCTGGCGTTTTCTTGATGGCTAGTTTATCAATAGCCTGGATTACCTCATCTGCAGTGATTTCATGTGTCAAATTCATCAAAGGAACATTACTTTCCAGTCCTGGTGTAGAGTCCAAAAAACCCAACATCTTTGTCCGATCAAGGTTCCTTCCTCCCAGGAGATCGGCATAGTATGACCTGACAACCTCCAGGATCCCTGACCTAGACTTTGTCAGAGAGCCCGTACTGTCCCTCAGGCCATTGACCGTCTTAACTGCTACGCTCTGTTTACAGTTCTGGTAAGGGTCAGGCGAATGGTATTTCCCGTAATCCCTCTCCTGAACCAAAGAGGTGTGCCGGTCATATTAATGTCTCCTAAGGAGGAGCTTCACCTCAGAGATTGCCCCAGAATCTCCTCCATTTGAAACAAGGCGGTCAAGTTTCCTCCACAAACGCTGGTAGGTGATATACTTATCTTGCTGCTTCTTTCTTCCTATGGCCTTGAAAAGCCCAACAGTCCACTGTTTAACAAGCTCCCACCATTCTGACTTGCTGTTGCAAAAGTCTGGGATCGTTACCTGTGCTTGAAAAAAATCCTCAAAGGATTGTCTTACTCTCTTGTCTTCCAGGAGGTCCGAATTCAATCTCCAGATACCCCTCCCCCTAGGTGGCATGTCTGGGGCATTCAGAGTCACAGATAGAATACAGTGATCAGAAAACTCCACTGCCCGACACACAGGTGCCGAAAAAGCGGAGTCTCCCTTTAAAAAAAACCTATCTATCCTACTCTATTACCTCGCTGAAAAGTGAACCCCGTGCTGTCTGGGCAGCGCTTAATGTGCGCATCTACCAGACCTGCTTCCCTAACTATCGCATTAAGAAAAAGGGTGTCATAGCCCAGCTTATCTCTGAAACCTCTCCTGTCTTTAGACATAGTAATGGTGTTGAAATCACCTCCAAAGATAACCTGCTGGGCCGTGAAAAGAAAAGGCTTAATCTTTGTAAAGAGGCATTTCCTGTCCCACTTCGTCTGGGGACCATAGATGTTAATCAGGCACAAGTCCTGCCCCTTCACAGAGACGTCTAAGACCACGCATCTCCCTATCTCTACCTCAATTACCCGCCGGCACATTACCATACCAGAAAAAAGGACTGCAACTCCGCTGTAAGGCTCGGCCGCAAGAGACCAAAACGAGGAACCACGTCTCCACTCCTTCTTTGCCAGATGTATATCGGCCAGACTACTCAGATGGGTTTCTTGCAAAAACGAAATGTCAGCATCAAACTCGCTGAGCAAAAATAAGGCCATATGACGAGCACTTACTGATCTTAAGCTGGCAACATTAATGGTTGCCACTTTTAACGGAGTGGGAACTGCCATTAGGGTAGTTGAGGCAGCCGTTTCTTAGCCTGACTACTCCCTCTCCCTGGAGAACCAGCGCGCTTCGTTAGACCCTGGCACTCATCCTCCATAGAGGATGCAGAACTCAATGAGTTAAGGTAACTGAACCCCTTTTTTTCCTTCTTTTGCCCCTCCTCCTCCTATCCTCCAACCACTCCATATCATCCTTAGACAAACCAGATTCAACAGCCTCCCCACACCTATCCTCCCCTTCACCCCCCACCATCCCTGTGCTTAATCCCGGGTCTGTACACCTGCTGTGCCCATTATGAGGGGATTCCATCATGGCTATAAGTTATCCCGAATAGTCTGATGGGTTACTAATCCACCTTACCAACTGCTCAGTTCTCCACCCCTCTCTGCCAAACCCTCCGCTGACTTCCATTCACCTAATAAATATTGTTTAAAATACTAATAACCTCCTACAAAACCATCCGCAACTCCGCCCCCAGCAACATCACCATCTCAAAATATCACCCAAACCTCCTCTCCACTTATCCCAAGATCTTCTGCTCTAGCTCCCTCATCAACTCATCCCATGCTCGTCTCCAGAGCTTCACCCATCCTCTGGAACTCTTTACCCCAATCTGTGCAACTATCTCCTACTCTGTTCACCTGAAATCCCTAGTGATCCCTGAAAGCTCATCTCTTCAGGAAAGCCTATCCTTCCTCCGCCTAAAAACTGAACTTCTACTTTCTGCATCAACTCATTCCGTAGTTAATAACTTTATCACTTGCCCTTCCCCTGAGGATTGTACATTTTCATGTCCAGGGCCCTATTAACCACTTCAGCCCCAGAAGGATTTACCCTCTTCCTGACCAGAGCACTTTTTGCGATTCGGCACTGCGCCGCTTTAACTGACAATTGCGCGGTCATGCGACGTAGCTCCCAAACAAAATTGACGTTTTTTTCCCCACAAATAGAGCGCTTTTTTTTGGTGGTATTTGATCACCTCTGCAGTTTTTATTTTTTGCGCTATAAACAAAAAAAGAGACAATTTTGAAAAAAAAAAAAATTTAATATAATAAATATCCCCAAAAAATATATAAAAAAACAAATTTTTTCCTCAGTTTAGGCCGGTATGTTTTCTTCTACATATTTTTTATTAAAAAAATCACAATAAGCGTCTATTGATTGGTTTGCGCAAAAGTTTTAGAGTCTACAAATTAGGGGATAGATTTATGGCATTTTTATTATTATTTTTTTTTTTATTAGTAATGGTGGCGATCTGCGATTTTTATCGTGACTGCGACATTATGGCGGACACATCGGACACTTTTGACACTATTTTGGGACCATTGTTATTTACACAGCGATCTATAAAATGCACTGATTACTGTGTAAATGTCACTGGCAGGGAAGGGGTTAAACACTAGGGGGCAATTAAGGGGTTAAGTGTGTCCTAGGGAGTGATTCTAACTGTGGGGGGGATGGGCTTCCATTGACATGACAGCAATCACTGCACCCGATCACAGGGAGCAGTGGATCTCTGTCATGTCACTAGGCAGAACAGGGAAATGCCTTGTTTACATAGGCATCTCCCTGTTCTTCCGCCCCATGACACGATCGCGGGACACCGGCAGACATCGAGTCTGCAGGATCCGCTGGCATGGTCACGGAGTTTGCGGCGCCCCCACAATGCCGCGATTTAAAGGGGACGTACCTGTACACCTATTTGCCCGGCCGTGCCATTGTGCCGACGTACATCGTCGTGCACTGGTAGGCATGTGGTTAAAGGGGTTGTATCCTATGCATTAAGGTGAAAAAACACCTGGCAGTCACCGACCCCCCCAGCCCCCCCATTTTACTTACCTGAGCCCCTTCATCTCCTCCCTGGGGACGCGCGCCCCACTTACCACGGGGTCCCGGCTCTTGATTGGATAGCTTGATAGCAGCGCAGCTATTGGCTCCCGCTGCTGTCAATCAAATCCAATGATGCAGACGCCGGGGGGCGGGGCCGAGTCTGGCATTCGTGTCTGTGGACGCAAATGCTGGACTCGGGAGTGCGCCCGCAAGGTAACCCCCCGAGAGAGCGTTTCTCCTAGGGGGTTATCTGATGTGTTGAGGAGCCGCAGGACCCCAGAAGAGGATGTTCGGGGCCACTCTGTGCAAAACGAGCTGCATAGTGGAGGTAAGTATATGTTTGTTATTTAAAAAAAAAACGGTCCTTTACAATCACTTTAACCATGTTGTATTGTAACGGTACCATCTTCCTGTGAGTCCTGTATAATAAAAATATTGTTCCTTCTCAGAATCTGCCTTGGAGAAGGATAAAACCAGCCGAGAACACAAAGAGGCGAGGCGTTTGATGAAAGATCTTCATCGGAAATACGACTTCTTCCAATCTGAAGCCGTGAAGTTTGCCGCTGAGCTGGAAGGCAAACTTAGAGACACGGCCAAGGAACTGTTAGAGGCTCAGAGCAAACTAGGACACTGGAACATCCAACATGGACTGAGACATGAACCAAAAACACCTCCCAAATGACCACTCAGCATGTTTTCATGTGTACACCATGGGGTGACCCTCATGCAGTCATTCTATTGGCTAGGACTTGATATCATCATTATGGTAGGAGACCAGTTCATGGGCTGGATAGTGGCTTTATCACTATTACACCTCCATGCTGTTTGGAAAACTGCGCACAGCATACCCAAGAACAAAAATGGTACTATATTGCAGCTTACCAGTCTTTAGATGTTGTGGTTGCCCTTTTTTTTTAAATCCTTTCTTTCCTTTATACCTAGTGATCCTGCTATTAACACACCTACCTGTCTCAGGGTGAGGTGACAATGCTCACTCGCTGTACTGTATCTGTGGAGTAGTAGGGTTGTCACCCTAGGAGAAGTTCTTTAATTTATTGAAGTAGCCTGTGCAGGTCTAATAAGACATGTTGTTGGCTTACTACAGGACTTAGGCACTTACTAGATTTCTGGCAGGATCAGCAGATATATTATGCACCTGTTCAACAGATATAACAAATCTATTTCAATATTTAATAGACCAAAAGGGAGCAAATAGGAGAAACCTATTGTTAGGATTTACATACA
Source organism: Aquarana catesbeiana (assembly GCF_042186555.1). Lineage (NCBI taxonomy): Eukaryota > Metazoa > Chordata > Amphibia > Anura > Ranidae > Aquarana > Aquarana catesbeiana. The sequence goes on along the minus strand of NC_133325.1, from coordinate 33,386,372 downwards.
GCGATCGGCTATAACATTATGACCACCCACCATAACCCATTGAGACATGGCTTCCACTAGACCTCTGAAGGTATGCTGTGATATCTGGCACCAAGCTGTCAGTAGCAGATCCTTTAAGTTGAGACGTGCGTCCTCCAAGGATCGGAATTGTTCTTGCAGTACATCCCACAGATGCTTGATTATATTGAGATCTGTAGGCCAAGTCACCACCTCAAACATGTGTTCCCCAAAGTATCCTTGCGTTCATTAGAACAGGCCACCTTCTTTCATTGCTCCATGGTCCAGTTCTGATGCTCGCGTGCCCATTGTAGCCACTTTTGGCTGTGGACACGGGTCAGCACGGGCACCTTGACCAGTCTGCGGCTACACACTCCATACACAACAAACTGATGCGCGGTGTGTTCTGACACCTTTCGTTTAGAACCACCATTAACCTTTCCCACAAATTGAGCTCCAGTAGCTCTTCTATTGGATCATACTGCTCAGGTCAACCTTCACTCCCAACTTCCATCAATGAGCCTTGGCCAACCATGACCCTGTCACCAGTTCACTGTCTTTGAACCCTTTTTTTTTTGGTCCTGACCACTGCAGACCGGGAACATCCCACAAGAGCTGTAGGTTTGAAGTTGCTCTGACTCAGTCATCTAGGTCAGTGGTTCTCAACCCTGTCCTTAAGTACACCAACAGGCCATGTTTTGGGAATTTCTGTTAGATAAAATAGCTGTCCAAAATGCCAACCCATTGATTTAAAGCACCTGTCCAAGATAAAGGAAAACCTGCAAACATGGCCTGTTGGGGGTACATCAGGACAGGGTTGAGAACCACTGATCTAGAGCAAGGGTCTCCGAACTTTCTAAGCCAATGGCCAGCTTACGGTCCTTCAGACTTTAGGGGGGCCAGACTGTGGTCAGTGGGAGTGGAAATTGTCCTGGTGTCAGTGGGCGTAAACATTGCATCTGTGGTATTAGGGGGAAGAATAGTGCCCTGTCATTGGTGTCAGAGTAATAGTGTCCAAACTTTGGTGTCAGTTTGAGGAATAGTGTCCCAACTTTGGTGTCAGTGGGAGGAATGGTGTCAGTTTGAGGAATAGTGCCCTATTGTTAGTGTCAATGTGAGAGGTAGCGTCTTGTATCAGTGGGAGGAAAAGTACCCCAAGAGCCGGAAAAAGGTGACAAAAGGGCTGCGGCCAAGGGTCATAGATGGAGGGGGGAAGTGAAGGCTGGCCCGTGTAGTCCGATCCAATAGAAGAGCTACTGTAGAACAAATCGCTTAAAAAGTGAACGCCCGTTCTGACAGAAAGGTGTCAGAACACACAGAGCATCGCAGTTTGTTGTGTATGGGGCTGCATAGCCGCAGACCGGTCAGGATGCCCATGCTGACCCGTGTCCACATCCCAAAGCACCTACAATGGGCATGTGAGCATCAGAACTGGACCTCAGAGCAATGGAAGAAGGAGGTCTGGTCTGTTGAACTCAAGAATGGTTTGAGGAACACGACGACGTGTTTGATGGGTTGATTCCGGCCCTCGGGCCGCAGTTTGGAGAGCACTGGTCTAGACATTACAATTTGGCCCTTGTCAAAGTCATTCAAATCCTTAAACTTTCCCATTTTTTTCTGCTTTCAAAACATCAACTACAGGGACATGTTCACTTGCTGCCTAGTATATCCCATCCATTTTTTGATGCCATTGTAACCATATAAGAAATGTTCTTTACTTTACCTGGCTGTCAGTGATCTGTGTATAAGGCGGAATTCCAGCTAAAATAGTTGTTTTGTGTTTTTTTGTTTTTTTTTCTATTTTAGTCAACAATATTTATTACTCACTGTTCTTTTCTTTGAGTTCCTTGAAGCAAAGTTCCCCGTCGGCCTGGTACCAAGGATTTTTTTTTTTTGTCTTTGTAGAGCTGGCTACTAGTGATGAGCTCAGGTTCAGCTGGGTCAGCTGTCAGTGGTGGACCAATGAGCTGCAGGAGAAAGGCTCCCCCACCCTGTAAACAAAGGGGGGTGGGATCGTTGTGATACCATGGACTGAACCTGGAGTCCAATCTCATCTCTACTTACTACCAAGTTTCAGTTGTAAGGGAGCTTTGTCAACCAAGTAGAGCTGTAGCCACCTTCACTACTTTATTTTCTTTGCACTCAGCATTCTCCTCCAGCAGATGGCAAGATAACCCATTGTTTGTTTTTTAAATTTATGGATTGTAAGCTCTAACGAGCAGGGCCCTCTGATCCCTCCTGTATTGATTTGTATTGTAAGTGTGCTGTCTGCCCCATGTTGTAAAGCGCTGCACAAACTGTTGGCGCTATATAAATCCTGTATAATAATAATAATTTATGTGTGGAGAAATTAGGCAAAAAAAAAATAAACCTGACAGAGGCTCCTAACTCCATTCAAGTTGTTGGGCTTTATATCTGTCCCATGGATCATTATTAGTTTACATACATAAAATGCAAAATATTGTTTGTGTTAAGGCAGGATGTGTTGGAATCATTTCATCATCATTTAAGTGGTCTGATACAGCCCTGAACACACACACATTTGTTAGTAAATCCCGCATTGTAAAGGATCTCATCCAGCAACCCTTTGGAAAGCATGTTACAAGTTTCAGACCCCCCTTTTTTTAAAAAATAAAGGCTCATGCACACGGGTATAATTAAAATCTGTCTATGAATGCTGGACCTATTTTGTATGCGTGTAATCACTTACACCAGTGCTGGCCAACTTTCTTCATATGAAGCAACTCAAGTGCAGCCCCCCAACACAGCCATCACACATAAAATGAAGTGTATATTCAGCCTCAGAGACCAACAGTGCCACCTGCCCCAGGACGACATCAGGTGTGACGAAACGCGTAGGAGGGAGCGACTTTCTGACGTCACAGCGATACACAGACGTCCCGGATCACTGGCTGTTACCGAGAGCCGGCCGGCTTGGTTTTTACTCTGCATATGATGCTTTTATTTAAATGTAAGTGCAATACCTCCTATTATTCTTTGTGAAATAAATTGTTTATGGTTTTACGCTATGGAAACTCTTTATTACTGTTTTCTGGGAAACATCTTTCATATCCTTCCTGTATGAGCCATGAACCCCTGTGAAGCCGCTGGGATCTCGGCGGTTTGTAACCAAAGGCCCGGGCTGGGTATTAAGCCGAAGGTGTGCATGATCTCCTATAATTAAGAGATCCACAGGAGCCGGCAAGCGGCAGTTTGTGTGGAGGTGGAAGGCGGATTCTTTACTTTTATCACCATTCCTGGGTGTTTTTGTGTGACACTTGCACAAGTGGATAACAACTATCAATCTGTATGGACTATTAATCATACACTATTCGATTTGTTTTATGACTAATATGACATCACTTCCTGCTCCTGGCACCGTCATTCACCAAGATCGCTGCCCCAGGGAAGCAGCTAATGGAATATTAGCTGCTGTGGATTACAGGGGAGACATGCAAGCTTTAATAGACTCCCAGAGGTCTCCATAAAGAGAACCCCTCACCCTCATGCCATCATATAGGACAGGGGTAGGCAACCCCGGCCCTCCAGCTGTGACAAAACTACAAATCCCACTATGCCTCTGCCTCTAGGAGTCACGCCTGTGATTGTCAGGGTCTTACAATGTCTCATGGGACTTGTAGTTTCAAAACAGCTGGGAGGGCCGAGGTTGCCTACTCCTGATATAGGGGGCCATGGGTCCCCTATGAGATTAAAAAAAAAAAAAAATCTAGACTAGACAGAGACAAAAAATAAGAAAATAAAAATGAAAGCCCCCACCCCTACAATCAAAAATATGTGTTGGGGCCCCTACATACGAAAACAGCGATTGCCCTACACATTTTAACCACTTGCCTACCGGGCACTTTCACCCTCTTCTTGCCCAGGCTAATTTTCAGCGCTGAAAAATTTTGAATGACAAATGCGCGGTCATGCAACACTGTACTCTCTTTTGGTGGTATTTAACCACTTCAGCCCTGGAAGGATTTACCCCCTTAATGACCAGGCCATTTTTTTGTGATGCGGCACTGCATCGCTTTAACTGACAATTACGCATTCGTGCGAAGCTGTACCCAAACAAAATTGACGTCCTTTTTTTCCCCACAAATAGAGCTTTCTTTTGATGCCATTTGACCTCTATTGATTGGTTTGCGCAAAAGTTAAAGCATCTACAAAATAGGGGATAGATTTATGGCATTTTTATTATTTTTACTAGTAATGGCGGCAATCTGCGATTTTTAGCGGAACTGCAACATTGTGGTGGACAGATTGGACACTTTTTTTGGGACCATTGACATTTATACAGCGATCTGTGCTGTGTAATGTCACTGGCAGGGAAGGGGTTAACACTGGGGGGGGGGGCGATCAAGGGGTTAAATGTGTTCCCTCATGTGTGTTTCTAACTGTGGGTGGAGGGGACTGACTAGAGGAGAAGAGAGATCGCTGTTCCCGACTAGTAGGAACACCAGATCTGTCTCTCCTCTCCTGTCATAACGGGGATTTGTGTTTACATACACACCATCCCTGTTCTGGCTGTCGTGCCCTTGATCGCGGGTGGCCAGTGGACATCGCGGCCGCCGGCCACGCGCATCATGTCCCTCGCTGTGCAGCAGGCGCGTGCGTGCCTGCTATCACCCTTAATGGGGCCAACATACACCTACGGTGATTTGTGGGAACGAGCCAACCTGCCGCAGTATGACAGCGCCTGGTCGGCTAGTTGTTAATTACCACTGGGTTTTTTATTTTTTGCAAAATATATATATCTTTTTTTTTTTTTTTTTAACCTTTTGCATAGTTTGTTATAAGGGTCATTTTTCTCCTTCACTGATAGGCTGCACTGGTGGGCACAGTTGGGACCGACGTTCCTGTAACAGAAGCAGTTTATCAGCTTTCTTTTCTCCTCAACACTGTCGGCGTGAGAAGAGAAAAGCCGAGAACCGGCTTCTGTTTACATCCTGTGATTGGCTGTCATGGGTTGACCAGCTGATCACATAGTAAAAGGGCCACTGTGATTGGCTCTTTACCCCGACCTGTGATCAGCCAAGTCTGAAGGACTCAACGATCACAGAATGCGCTGTCGGGCATCGGAAGCCCGCACTGTAGCCATCTATCAGCTATAGCGCGGGCGCCAAACGGTTAAATATCGCCATGCATCCCAGAATGCGAGCAATAATTCTAACATCACAACTCACGGTTAGGTCTAATCTGATGACCTGTAGAGCCTTTTAACCCCTTCCCACCACCTGGCCTTTTAAAGGGGTTTTAAAAGGATGGGAGGCGGGCATTCTGATCACATGATTGCTGTGATTGGCTGTCTCAGCGGCCACATGATCAGAAAGCTCCCATTTGCAAGTGTTCATCGGGGGAGCTTTCCAGTAGCTGCCGGTCTCCGTGCCGGGAGTTTGCAGGGCGTGCACTCTCTGTGCAGAAAGAGGTCTTCATAGGACTGCATAGAGAAGTATCAGGAAGAGGTTAAAACATCATCTATGGGAAATATTGGGTACCAAGCTTTGTTTCCATTTCACAGGCACCCGTGATATTAAGGCGTGACATGTTAGGAATCTATTTGCCCAATTTTCTAGTATAATATAAAAGATGAGGTTACATGACCTCTACATCACCTCATCTTTTATATTTTACTAGAAAATTGGGCACATTTCTGTGTTTATGTGACCTAAAATAACAAGTTTATTTTTTTTTTCTGACATTTTGTGTTCCATAAACCATTGTACTAATATTGTGTGATATATAAAGATATTAAAAACTACCAATGTTTTATCCTCTAGGGAAGGGGTCTCCAAACTTTCAGACTTTAGGGGGCCAAACTAGGCCATTGGGAGTAGAAAAGGTACCGATGTCAGTGGGGGGAATAGTGCCCCAACATTGGTGTCAATGGGAGGAATAATACCCCATCATTGGTGTCAGTGGGAGGAATAGTGCTCCATCATTGGTGTCAGTGGGAGGAATAGTGCTCCATCATTGGTGTCAGTGGGAGGAACTATGCCTCATTTGATATCAGTGGATAAAAAAAAAAAAAAAAAAAAAAAAAAAAGGGAAGGTGTCCCAAGGGCTGGAAAAAAAGTAAACAAAGGTCTGCTTCCCGGCCCCTGGGCCGCAGTTTGGAGACCCCTGCTCTAGGGTGTTTGCTGTCAGAAAATATATAACATTTGGGGGTTTTAAGTAATCATCAGGTGCCCTGCCAGGTATTTACTTACTGAGCAGATACAACAAAACCCTTCTAATGATAAGACACTTGTGAGCACTCAACATATAAGAAACTGTAACTACAGCAATAAAAGTAAATCCACAATCATTAAACATAACTAAAGGCGGTTTATTTGTGTGCAATTTCAGCAGAATTTGAAAACCTCACAAAAAAAATAATTACAAAAACATGAAAAAAATAAAAACATAAAAGAACGTAATGTTCATTCCCCACCCCCGCCTCTCCTTAGTGTTCCAACGCTGGGGTAAGGTGTATATAGGATCTTCTATAACACTTCCATGGAGAGGGATTACGGCTGGCGCTCTGCAGAAATACCGATCTGTGCAGATTACATTCAAAGAGTTCTTGTTTACCACTAAAACATAAAATCCGCGCTCGTCTCGCAGATACGGGAGCTCGGCACGCTGAATGGATCTGCACTACTCTGAAGATGGAGCGCGGCTTCATCCATTCACATTAATGCTGCTCTGACCTCACATTTAACAAAAAGGGACGGGAGACTCTCTCTATGACTGAATGTATTATATGGACGCCCCTCCCCCCATAGTACTGAGGTCAGAATTCTCCAATGAAGGGCACTGATAATATTACATTGGAGAGGATACAGATCTTCCATCTTCATACCATCCTTGTGATAACAGTTTGATGAAGACCCTTTTCTGTTCCAGCATGACCCCTCCCCCAACATACAAAGACAGCTCCATAAAGACATATTGGGGGATGATTTACTAAAACTACAGAGTACAAAATCTGGTGCCGCTCAGAATGACAGCCAATAAGCTTCTATTTTTAGCTTGTTCAATTAAAGTATAATTAAAAAGGCAAACTTTCTTTAGTTTTGGACAGAGTGGAGAGGGATCAGAACCCCTGTCGGTTTTGTACTGCTGTCTGTGCCCCCCATTATGGAGATTCCCCCTCTTTAGTTGTCCCATTTATCATCGATAGCGAAAGTAAAAGAAAATCCCAAATTTTTGGTTGTCCCCAGAAAAAGAACAGAGGGGACATCTTCCAATTGGGGGGGGGGGGGGGGGGGGTTGGCACTAGTTCTGGTGACCTAGGGAATTCCCCTTAAATTTGCAGGGTTTTCCTGTTTGGCTATGGGACAGAATGCAAAGGGAAATCTCCTTAATGGGACAAAGATGGCGGGAAAAAAAAAAAAAAAAAAAAAAAAATCTGGCAGGGGTTATAACTCTCCCTTACTCTATCCCAGTGATGGAGAACCTTGGCACCCCAGATGTTTTGGAACTACATTTCCCATGATGCTCATGCACTCTGCAGTGTAGTTGAGCCTGATGGGAAATGTAGTTCCAAAACATCTGGGGTGCCAAGGTTCCCCATCACTGCTCTATCCAAAAGAAAAAAAAATTTGCCTAACAAGTAAAAACTATTTTTTTTTTTTTTTTTTTTACTAAAACTAGTGTGCAAAATCTGGTGCAGCTGTGCATGGTAGCCAATCAGCTTCTAACTTCAGCTTAAGCTTTGACCAAGAAAAAAAAAAAAATGGAAGCGGATTGGTTTCTGCACTCTCCAGTTTTAGTGAATCAACCCCAATGTGTCTTTATGGAGCTGGCTTTGTACATTAAAGGGAGGGCAGCCATGCTGGAACAAAAAAAATAAAATAAAAAAGGGTCTTCAAACTGTTAGCACAAGGTTGGTATCAAGATGGAAGAGCACTAACAGTTTGGTGAAGACCCTTTTCTGTCCCAGTATGACTGCTGCCCCCCACCATGTACAAAGCCAACTCCATAAAGACATAGTGGGGGAGATTTACTAAAACTGGGGAGTGCAAAATCTGGTGAAGCTCTGCACAGAAACCAATCAGCTTCCATATTTTTTTTTTATTTTTGTCAAAGCTTAATTGAACAAAGCCGACGTTAGAAGCAGATTGGCTACCATGCACAGCTGCACCAGATTTTGTACTCTCCAGTTTTAGTAAATCAACCCCAATATGTCTTTATGAAGCTGGCTTTGTAGATTTGGGGGGGGTGTCACGCTGGGACAGAAAAGGGTCTTCACCAAACGGTTACCATGAGGTTGGTGTCAAGATGGAAGAGCAGTATCCTCTACAATGCCCTTGTATGCTGTAATATTAGCAATACTGTTCACTTCATCACCCCCCTGGTGTGACCAGTTTGGGTTTGGAGGAGCTGAGTGTCCTGCACAGAGCCCCAACCCTACTGATCACCTTTGGGATGAATAGGAATGGGATGTGCATGGGAGTCAGTTATTCCAGTACAGTCACAGAGTCCTGGGAATGCTGGCTGAGCCACGCATGCTCAGCTCCGTGTACATTCAATAGAAAACTGCAGGCGCGTGTATTATTGACACATATGTTCTTCTGCAATAAAGACCTGCCTGCTGTTAGGTTCAGCCCGGGTTCACACTGCCCCCCCCAGACATCATAGTCGTGCAACTTTGAATTCGGACCCCAGCGTTACTTTGGCACGATTTCTTTAACAGAAGTCAATGCAAGTCGTAGCAAAAGTAATGCAGGAACCTTTTTTTCTAAGTTGAAGTATCTCAAGTCACACCGATCAGAAACGGTTCCACTGCACAGAATGGAGTCCGACTTCCGATGCGACAAAAGCTCCAGTAGGAGTGTTTATTGCATCCGTGTGAACCGGGTCCAAGTTCTGCTTTAGGGACTAGAAAACAGAAACACTCATTTCTAGCCAAGTGAACAATGTGGAGGATTCTGGGCAATGGTCTACCTGGCTGCGAAGACCCCCTCTATGTGAAGTATAGGTTAGCTCAGATTTAAGGTTTAGTGATCTAAAAGCAAAAAGAAAAAAAAAAAATTGACCAAATTATTAAAAGCAAAGCAACGTTCTACAGCAGACAAGAGCGATGATGTCCGCCATCTCTGGAGCCCCGCAGGTAGATCCGCAACAGTGATGGGCGTTCAGATTAACATTGGACTAACCCTCAAGAAACACGGACAACTATAAAGTGGAACTCCAAACTTTTTTTTGTTTTTAATTTATAGCCCCCTCCCCTTGTATTGGGGGGGGGGGGGGGATATATATGACAATCTGTACTTAAAGTGGGACTTCAACCAAAAGAGGAAGTTCCGCTCTTTCAACTTCAATCTCCCCCCGTCTCTGATATCTTTTTTTTGGGGGGGGGGGGTTGGTGAGCAAGTTCCCGGCTTCAACCTCCGCTTGGATTGCCTAGGCCAGTGGTTCTCAAGTACCACCCAATTGGCCGTGTTTTGGGAACTTCCTTCCCTTAGATAAAATAGTTCTCATCAATACCTTGTCATTTCTATTGGATTTAAAAGCAGCTGTGCAAAGATAAGGAAAACTTGGACCATTGGGCCTGGGCGATCCAAGCTGAAGTTCTTTACACCACTACCCCCCCCCCCCCCCCCCCCCAAAGTTCTGGGAATAAAGGTCACAGGTCCCAGAAGGCTGTGGGACAATCCATAAAAGCATGGCGCTGCAAGCAGTCACAGCTGGCTGCCCAGTTATTATGCCGGTGTTCCGTCAGAATCAGCAACCCATCAGATTAGGTAACGGAAGGGACCTTCCGTCACACCACGACAGCCATCTTGGTACACCCCTCACTCGTCCACAGTAAGCCTGCAGTCAGAAGCCTGCAGCAGACATCATTTTACACCCACCCAAGTCTTGCATTCCACACTTATTTTTAACAGTAAACTGCACATATTTAGTGAAATACAATATTCATAAATACAGGACACCGTTTTGATGTTGAATTTTAAAAGCAGCGGCGAGTCTGCTGATCTCACAGGTTTGCTGATCTGACAGAAAACCGCTGCTTTTAAAATTTATCAAAAGAGTGCGACGGATTTCAAAACATTGTATTTCACGATACAAGCTCAGTTTACTGGTAAAAAAATAAGTGTGAAATGCAAGACTTGGGTGGGTGTAAAAAGATGTCCGCTGCTGCCTTCTGACTGCAGGCTTACTTGGTAAACACCGAGTGTGGGGTGTACCAAGATGGCCGTCACGGCGTAGTGACGGAACGTCACTTCTGTTACCTTATCTGATGAAATACCAGCGGCCAGGGACCGAAGACCTGTGAAAAACCACTCCTTGCTTCAGCGCTTCTTCCTCAGTCCAGCACTGGCCGTCCTCTCTGGGCAGAAAACCTCCCATCATTCTGCCCACATCTAGTAAGCCCAGCCTGTCTTTTACAACCCCCCCCAAAATGGCGTTCCACTTTATGTGCCGTTTCATACTGGAATGCGATATGGAAAACCTGCGTTCCGTTTCCCACAATGCGTTCAAAAACGTGCCGCGTCCTCTATCTGTGTGAAGTTAGCAACACCCCAAAACGCAGGTTTGCATGGCATGTGATCTGCTTACAGTGAGATTTTCATTTTCGGCTTGCACTGATGCGGGGAAACGCACAGGAACACTGCGTTTCCTGCATGGCACAGCGATCGCACTCTGTGCATGCGATCTGCTGTGGGCCTCAATGAAAAAAGAAAAAAAAAAAATTAAATGATGAACAAAACCCCAAAAGCAGGTGCATGTGCTAGAATCAGATTGCATGTGTATGAACACCCGTGGGATCTGACTTCAGTGCAGCAAAAAAATTATTTAAAAAAAAAAAAAAAAAAAAAAAAAAAGGTGCCCGCACTTTTTTTGTGCAGATGTGGTGTAATTTGAGTCATACAAAAAAATAAAATGGGCTCAAATCGCACCACAGAGAATCGCATATGATTTGCGCAGGAATGCGGTGAGATTCCTTTGCGAATCACATGCGAGGTGACGCATTGCATCAGTGTGAACCCAGCCTCAAAAAGTAGTGCATGCGTGACTTTTGGTGCACTTCATTAAAATAAATGGGGGGAAAAAAAAAAATGCACTGGAACACAAGCCTGGGAGATGCCTGATGTGAGCCGGCCCTAAGAGTACCCTCCCGCACCCCCCTCCCCCCCCCTGATACACAGAAAACACTGCATAGTAATGTGAAGCCCTTCCTTAATGAGATGGGAACAAGACACATAAGAGAACAGCAGCTACCATAGATCTAGTACAAGCGGGTTGGGTCGCTGTATCTTCTTATGATCCATTATGTGTTCAGTAGCCGTCAGCGTAGACTTCTTCCATCATCCTCACTCCTAAAAGCATAGTTCCTCTTTTTTTTATTTTTTTTTTTGTTGTCCAAAAATAGAAAAGAAAAAAAAAAAAAAAAATTTTAGAAAAAATAATTCTCTGGTTATAGTCATTTTGGATATTTTCTTTATCTAGAAAAGGCAAAAAAAACCCAAACACAAATGCAGTCTAGTTTGCGCCGGCTGCGCTTTTGGATCGCAGATGATACTCGTCCCTGTTGCTCTTGCGATTCACCCTGCGGCTCTCCTTGTCAAATATTTGCTGAAGTTTCACAGCCAGTTTTTTGTCCTCCTCCTCCTGATGAAGCTTTTTCTCAGCCCCCCTCCAGATCCTCTGGAACCCGCCCTGACCAGCCACCCTTAGCCGCTTGAGGCCGCCGTTCTGCTCCAAGTGCTTAGTTTTGCAGCGTCTTTTTAGTCCTCGGCGCGGAGGGAAGGCCAGGCTGATGGCCTCTGTGGTGGAGAAGCAGGAGCCGTTCTGCATCCCGATGGACTGGGAGGTTTTCTTGTGCACCCGTTTTAAAGAGGCCTTCATAGGCTTGGCCACCAAACACTTGCACGCGGAAATTGTCTTTTTGCTAGAGGTCAGCCGGGTCGCCAACCTGGTCTTTGTGCCGACCTGCGAATTGGCGGTTGCCTCGGTAAAGCCCTGAAATATTACAGGTTCGGCGTTTGGGCCCGTGCTCCGGATACAATCACCGCAAGGCGTAGACTGTTCCTTCGTATCACGATTTTCTTGCGAGGCGTCCTCTCTGCTGCAAGAGGGCGGCAGTTCAACTTCTCCGGCAGGTTCAACGTCGCTAAATGTAATTTGGCAAGCCACCCTTCCTTTGCTGGCGGTCTCCTGCTTCTTAACGGACGGCCCATCTTCAACACACGTGGTCAGGGTGCCCTTGGAGAGCGTCCTCTTCATCTGGCGGTCCTGGAAAACCTGCTCCCATTTCTTTAATATCATGGGACTGGCCTCGTAGGAGGTAGGCTTCTGCAGGTTCCGTCTGAGGTTCCTGGGCGTTGATTTGATGATGACGGGACTCAGGACTCTTCCATCCGGGAGTCTCTTGGGAGGGGTGCAAGGAGAACAGACGATTGGCTTGAAGTGGTTGAGTTCCTCAGAAATGCTATCGTTGCTCTCCGGACTGATGGACCGTTCGGGTTTATGTAAAGGTGTGAAAGAGTTCAGGGAGCTGATAGCCAGACGTCTTTCCGATGTAAGGACGGGGGCCGAGAAAGACCGACTGTTCTCTGTAGACAACAGAACACCGGTGACGGCTGCCAAGCTGCTGGTAATGGGGGGCACCGGCACCTGAGGAGAAGAAGAAAATCATCAACAAAACGTTCGATATATTAAATATAGTTGAAATTTATTAGGGTGATAGAAACATAATGCACAGGTACAGCTTAGGCCCCTGTCACACTTTTGCGACTTGACTGCAAAGTTGCAAGGTAAATCATACCCCATGATTTCCAATGAGTACCGTTCCTATCTGTGCAAATTCAAAGTAGTCCCTGCACTACTTTGGTCCAACTTTGATGCGAGTTGAGCTCCATAGACCTAAAGTTTAAACAGGCATTCCCTGAAATTGCGCAACTGTAAAGTTGCAGTAGTGTGAAAGGGGCCTTATCCACTTATGGACCAGGCCTTTTTCGGACACTTGTTGTTAAAAATCTGTATTTGTAGCTAGAAAGTTACTTAGAACCCCCAAACTTTTTTTTTTTTTTTTTTTTTTAGCAGAGATCCTAAAAGAATAAAACGGTGGTTGTTGCAATTTTTTAACCATATTTTTTCTAAAAGATGCACTTAATGAATACAAAACCCACAAATTATATATATATATATATATATATATACACACACACACACACACATATACATATATACACACACACACACATATATATATATATAATGTGTGTGTATGTATATATATATATATATATATATATATATATATATATATATATATATATATATATATATATAATGTGTGTGTGTGTATGTATATATATATATATATATATATATATATATATATATATATATATATATATATATATATATATATATATATATATATATATATATATATATATACACACACACACACACACACACACACACACACACACACATATATACATGTAAAATCAACCAGCGCGGACCAAAAAATCCTAACTAGAAGCATATGTAGTACTGAGGGTAAATTTACCAAATCCCAAAACACAAATGAAAATAAAAAGGCAGTACAGCGCATACATAAATACTAATAAAAACAATCAATAAACGTCCATATGCCAATTGTAAATGCAGAAAAAAATCCAGCAATTCCTCCGGTGACACAAGTGACATGGAAAGCAAGTAGAGTGACTGTAGTGAAAGGGACCTCCACCTTCAGTGACACAAGCCGCTCACCTCTACAGATGGACCCCTGAGTGAATCAGTCAGGTCAAAACAGCAGTTCCCTCACAGGGATATTTAGCAGGAGGAGATGCATAAAGGACTTGATCGAACATCGGCAACTGGTACGCTTGCAGTAATCACATGGAAGAGATGTAAAAGAAATCTAGTGCTCTCTGAAAACATGTGGTGTGGCTGTTTCAAGATGCACAATAAGGAGGCACTTGAAGAAAGATGGACTGCATGGTCGAGTCACCAGAAGAAAGTCATTACTACGCAAATGCCACAAAGTAACCCGCTTACAATACACCAAACAGCACAGAGAGACAAGCCCCTAACCTTCTGCCACAAAGTCATTTGGAGTGATGAGACCAAAATTGAGCTTTTTGGCCACAACCACAAACACTACATTTGGAGAGGAGTCAACAAGGCCTATGATGAAAGGTACACAATCCCTACTGTGAAACACGGAGGTGGCTCGCTGATGTTTTGGGGATGTGTGAGCTACAAAAAGGCACAGGAAATTTGGTCAAAATTGATGACAAGGTGAATGTAGTATGTTATCAAAAGATATTGGAGGAACATTTGCATTCATCAGCCAGGAAGCTGTGCATGGGACGTACTTGGACATTCCAACAAGACAATGATCCAAAACAGAAGGCCAAGTCGACCTGTCATTGGCTACAGCAGAATAAAGTGAAGGTTCTGGAGTGGCCATCTCAGTCTCCTGACCTCAATATCATTGAGCCACTCTGGGGAGATCTCAAACATGCAGTTGATGGAAGACAGCCCAAGAATTTACAGGAACTGGAGGCTTTTTGCTAAGAGGAATGGGCAGCTTTACCATCTGAGAAGATAAAGAGCCTCATCCACAAATACCACAAAAGACTTCAAGCTGTCATGGATGTTAAAGGGGGAAATACACGGTATTAAGAACTGGGGTATGTAAACTTTTGCTCAAGGTCATTTGGGTAGTTTCTGTTGTGAATATGATTTAAAAAAAAAAAAAAGTGTAAACACATTTGATTGATAATAAATGGCTTCAGCCAAACACTAACCATGAGTGAAAGAAAAGTTTTTGTGATATCATTCATATTCTCTGAAAAATGGCCAAGAAATCATAAATTCTGCCAGGGTATGTAAACTTATGAGCACAACTGTATGTGGATTAAAGCACAGTCCACCTTTTTGACCACGTTTTTCACTATGTACTTATAATTTAGGGTCTAACATTAAGCACGGGCACAACACTCAACACACAGCCCCCCCCCCCCCCCCCCCACCCCTTCCATTGGAAAGGCCACAAGCATCATCTGCCACCGTGGAAGAGGAACTTGTAGATCTCAATGGAGCATGTGTGGTGTTCACTTCCTCCAGCCCAATAAAGAGTTTGCAGGAGCCTAAGAATTGCATCTGTGATAAACTGGTCGCAGTTGTGATGCTCTGCAGGCTTCAATGCAAACATCATATAAATGCACTCTTTATTCTATTAACCACTTCCTGCCCATGCTGTAGCCGTCTTTCTGGCTTAATTTCCCAGGAGGGCGTACACGAACATCCTCCTGTGATCATGGATTTCTTTCGGACTCAGCCAATCACAAAGTGGGGTAAGGGGCCAATCACAGCATCCCTTTATCACGTGATCAGATGTGTCCAATGACAGCTGATCACAGAAGTAAAACGCAATCTGGTTATCGGCTTTTCTTTCCTCACGGTGACAGCAGGAGGAGAGGAGAGCTGATAACCGGCTTCTGTAAAAAGGGACATCTACACAGATAATCAGGGCATTGAATATATTAGTGCTGCCTCATCAATGAAAGGAGAAAAAAAATATTACCTGTTTGCAAAATTTTATAACAAACTATACAAAATAGTTTTGTTTTTTTTTCTAAATTTTCGGTCTTTTTTTTATTTGTTTAGCAAAAAAACCCAGTAGTGATTAACCCCTTCCCGCCGGGCATACGCAGATGTGCGTACTCGGCTTTCCGGGGTTATACCGGGATGATGCCCGCAGCTGAGGCATCATCCCGGTACCCTTGTTTACAGCGGGCAAACAACCGATGCGGCTAAAAAACGCTCGGCTGTTATACCGGAGGAGCGGGAGGGGACGCCCCCCCCCCCCCCATCTGCCGCTCTTACCGGGCCTCCCGTGCCATCACGGCTGCCTCCGGCGGCTGGGAGCGGGCTGGAAACGAAGCTGTGGGCGGCTTCATTCCAGCCTTCTAATTGTAAATGCGGAAGTGACGTCATGACGTCACTTCCCGTTTACTCGGCTGCCAATGGCGCCGGTTTTAAAAAGATACACAGTATTCAGAAATCGCCGTTTTCGGCGAGCTGAATACTTTGAAGTGCAAAGGAGGGATCGGGGGTCTAAAAGGAGTACCAGTCACCACCCATTACTGTCACAAGGGATGTTTACATTCCTTGTGACAGCAATAAAAGTCATCAAAAAAATTTTTTTCTCTTAAACACAACTTCAAAGAAAACGCATACGGAAGTCGCGCCCGCATATGTAAATGGTGTTCAAATCACACATGTGAGGTACCGCCGCGATCGTCAGAGCAAGAGCAATAATTCTAGCACTAGACCTCCTCTGTAAATCTAACCTAGCAACCGTAAAAAAAAAAAAAAAAAAAAATTTAAAGCGTCACCTATGGAAAGTCTTAGGTACCGTAGTTTGTCGCCATTCAACGAGTGCGTGCAATTATAAAGGGTGACATGTTTGGTATCCATTTACTCGGTGTAATATCATCTTTCACATTATACAAAAAAATTGGGGTAACTTTACTGTTTGGATTTCTTAAAATTCATAAAAGTGTCACTTTTCCCAAAAATTTGCGTTTAAAACACCGCTACACAAATACCGTGTGATATAAAATATTGCAACAATCTCCATTTTATTCTCTAGATTTTCTGCAAAAAAAAAAAAAAAAAAAAAAAAAAAAAAAAAATATAGATAATAATGTTTGGGGGTTCTAAGTAATTTTCTAGCAAAAAATATGCATTTTAACTTGTAAACACCAAATTTCAAAAATAGGCTTAGCGATGAAAGGGTTAAATACCACCAAAAGAAAGCGCTATGTGTGGGAAAAAAAAAAAAAAAAAAAAAAAAGCTAAAAATGTAATTTGGGTACAGTGTTGCATGACCACGCAATTGTCATTTAAATTGTGAGAGTGCTGAAAGCTAGAAGGGGGTGAAAGTGTCCAGTAGGCAAGTGGTTAATGTGGATCCGTTTATTTAATTTTTGCAATAAGGTGGACTGTGTGCCTCTAATGAGATCAGGGGACAGGTGACCAAGGCTCAGGCAATGAGACATAAAGCGGATTTTCGCTTAATTTTATTTTTTTTTTTAAAGCCAAACTTAGGATCATGCCATACATTAATGCCACTGACAATTTTAATAGCATTCACCCCTCTAATAAAACATATTAGATAAAAAAAATACCTTTTATGCCGCTGTGTTGTAAGTTACCATTTTGCATAATGTGAAAGATGATATTACGCAGAGTAAATAGAAGATACCCAACATGTCACGTTTTAAAACTGCGCACACTCATGGAATGGCGACAAACTTCGGTACTTAAAAATCTCCATAGGCGACACTTTAAATTTTTTTACAGGTTACCAGTTTAGAGTTACAGAGGAGGTCTAGTGCTAGAATTGTTGCTCTCGCTCTATCACACGCGGTGATACCTCACGTGTGGTTTGGACCACGTTTACATATGTGGGCGGCACTTACATGTGTGTTCGCTTCTGAGCGTGAGCTACCAGGAACAGTTTTTTTTTAACAGTTACTGACTAAAAGAGGGCATTGGCAGTAAGAGTGCCCTACTACCATCCTCAAAGTTATCCACCCCTAGTCCTTGCCAACCTACCCACCCGAGACCCCTTTCCCTGCCCCGCCTCCTTTTTATTCCCACTTAAATAAATAAAACATACTGCAGCTGCTGACTTTTAAAATAAGGACACTTACCTGTCCAGGGCACCCACAATGTCCTCACACGAAGCCGACCCGTCCCTCGGCTCTGGGTGGATGCGCCAGCATCTTAAGTAAGGGAAGCGAAGTCTTGCGGCTTCACAGCCTGGTTCCCTACTCCCCCCTGAAAAGGTGCCAAAATGTGACAGCGGAGGGGGAGGAATCCGGACAGCTGAAGTTCCATTTCTGAGTGGAACTCGGCTTTAAGTCACAAGACAGTAGAATGCTGACTTGTTTCAGCAGTCATTGCGGTGGAATGCCGACCTCATTCCCCGATAGATAATCACTAGAAACCCTTCACAAACTTGTAGACAGAATAAAATAATCCAAATACTGAACAGCAAACAAGCAAAAATGTGAGTCTCCTGAACACACAAGTCTGACTGGACTGGTATCGGAGCTGAAAGGAAGATCGCCATATTGGTTCACGCGAGAACCAGCAGCCTTTGGCCACCTAAACACACTCCCCAGACAGACAAATCAGCGGGTTTACCTTTATTTTTTGAGACTGGGCGGCTCTCCGTCGGGTTGGAGGAGGAGGGCATCGTTCACCGTATCGATGCAGCTCTGACTGCGCTCCAGCTTGGACTGAATGCTCCTAAAATGGTAAAACAAAATTTGCCAACAATTTATGAATGACAGAAAACGAAAAAAAAAAAAAAAAAACTATTTAAGAAGGACAATGGGATTAGTAAAATTGTGCTCATGTCTAGCTGTATGAATAGCAGTATATATCATCCATAACATTAATTATTGGTCTCTTGTGTCAGGTAGATTAAATATAAAAACAAACCCCACACACACTTTTCTATACAATCGGGATCCACTGAGCAGCCTGGACTGGTACCGGGGGCTCAGCGATCTTCCAAGAGCCTGAGCCAGCCCCCACCCGCCCCCTCCACAATCCGCACTCCAGTGAGCGCTGACGGGGCAGAGCAGAGAGCCGGTGACTGACATTTACCGGCTCTCTGCAGGATAGAGACCGAGAGCTGAGCGATCACTCAGTTATCAGTCTTAGAGGCGGCGGGGGGACAGCTGGGATCGGTGCTGCAGCCATCCAAGTATGTATGTACGAGATACCACTGTTTCCACAAAGAGCTGCACTATGCAAAATGCTGGCAGGGGGCTTTTTTTCCTCTACTTGCTTTCTATTGAAAAAGGACCTCTATGACCTTGCACACCTGGAATGTATTAAACCACTTAAAGACCATCCACCGCATATATACTGCGGCAGGGTGGCTCTACTGCACAAAACAACGTACCTGTACATCATTTTGTGCAATAGATACTGTGGGCGCACGCCCGCTGCACGGAGGGGGGGGGGAGCCAATTGAGTGTCCAGCAGACCTGATGTCCGCCGGCCACCTGCGATCACTCCACAGAGAGGCAGAACGGGGATCCGCCTGTGTAAACAAGGCAGATCTCCATTCTGACAGGGAATTATACAGAGATCTTCTGTTCCTAGTAATCTGGAACAGCGATCAATGTGTTCTTCCTGTAAGTACTTCCCCTGTTCCATCAGATTAGGCGACCCATGAAAATTGTGTAACAGAAGTGACGCGTCATCACGGCCATCTTGGTACACCCCGCACTCGGCCACACTAAGTCTCAAGTCACCAAGAGGACATCTTTTTACACTCACCAAAATCTTGCATTTCACACTTATTTTTACCACTAAGCTGAGCTTATATCATCAAATACAGTATCTAGAAGTCCGTGACACTGTTTTCATGTTTAATTTTAAAAGCAGCGGTCTTCGGTCAGATTATCAAAACGTGCGAGATCGGCAGGCTTGCCGCTGCTTTTAAAATTCAACATGAAAACAGTGTCACGGACTTCTAAATACTGTATTTGATGATATAAGCTCAGCTTAGTGGTAAAAATAAGTGAAATGCAAGACTTCAGTGAGTGTAAAAAGATGTCCGCTTTGCGACTTCAAATTATGGGCTTAGTGTGGCCGAGTGCGGGGTGTACAAGATGGCGGTGACAGAATGTCACTTCCGTTAAAAAAAAAAAAAATCTGATGGAACATCCCCACACAGTTAGAAAACACACTTAACCCTTTGATCGCCTCAGGTGTTAACCCCTTCCCTGCCATTGACAGTGCTTTTTTTTTTTAGCACTGATCACTGTATTGGCGTCACTAGTCCCCAAAAAGTGTCACTTGGGGGGGGGGGAGGGGGGGAGAGAGGAGAGAGGAGAGAGGAGAGAGGAGAGAGGAGAGAGGAGAGAGGAGAGAGATCTAAACTTTTGCACAAACCATTCAATATACGTTTACTGGGATTTTTTTTTACCAAAAATATGTAGCAGAATACATATTGCCTAAACCAATGAAGAAATTTGTTTTTTTATTGGAAATGTTTTATAGCAGAAAGTAAAAAAATATTTTTTTTCCCAAAATTGTCGCTCTTTTTTGTTTTTAGCGCAAACAATTAGAACTGTAGAGGTGATCAAACACCACCAAAAGAAAGCTCTATTTGTGGGGGGGGGGGGGGAATCTATTTTAGGGAGGGGGTAAATCCTTTCCGGGGCTGAAGTGGTTAAACCCAAAAGTTGAATTGGGTTGCAACAATGCGACCTTACCATGTCAGAGATGGAAAGCAGCTTGCGTTGTTCTTGGAAACAAATGCCGATCTGTAAGGTGTTCTACCCGGCTCCTCGTTCTCCGAGTCTGACAAAGGCTGTGGGTGCTGAAGAGAGACAACGCCACGTTATAAAAATAAATTAGAGGACACATGCAAATCAGACTGGCAATCTTCACAAAAAGGTATTAAAGGAACCCTGAGAACACTTTCAGCAAATTCAACTAAGTCAAGCCTATAAAAAGAAGCCTTAAGCGTCACCAAACCCCATACAAAAAAAAAAAAAAAAAAGTAAAAAAAAAAAAAAACCAACACACCACACACATTCCATCCCTCCACCTGTTATTTGTGGAACACCACAGGATAGTACATAGAGAATAATACATCAAACCTCCTCTGATCACACTTCCCTTAAGAGGACGGCTGCCCTGGCTTTACATGGTCCCAGTGTAGGCGATATGTAGCCTCCCCTCCTTGGTTTGCACCACGTATGGACTACATCTGTGTGTACTGAGCAGGGATGAAGTCCAAACCCACCTGAGCTATCCCGCCAGGAAGCGGACA